>NC_141027.1:45100000-45335000 GCF_052040795.2 Danio rerio
TTCGGCTAGAATAAAAGCAATTTTCAATTTTTAAAGACCATTTTAAGGACAAAATTATTAGCCCCTTTAAGCTATTTGTTTTTTTCAGATAGTCTACAGAACAAATCAGTGACAGACAATAACTTGCCTAATTACCCTAATCTGCCTAGTTAACCTAATTAACCTAGTTAAGCTTTTAAATGTCACTTTAAGCTGTATGGAAGTGTCTTTAAAAATATCTAGTAAAATATTATTTACTGTCATCATGGCAAAGATCAAATAAATCAGTTAATAGAAACGAGTTATTAAAACTATTGTGTTTAAAAATGTGTTGAAAATCTTCTCACTGTTAAGCATAAATTGAGGAAAAAAATGAACAGGGGGCTAATAATTCTGATTTCAACTGTATATACAGTATATATTGGCTGATAGCTGTGCGATATTCTGCAAATAACAGCACTCGTCCAGCCTCTTCACCCTTGCATATACAGCGACAAGGACACTACAGTTTGCCAAATATTGAGACTGTTAGGCAACGCAATGTACTTTTGAGGCTTTTTTGGGAAAGAATGTAGTTGTTTAGACTGCATCTATGCAGTTTATTCATAAGGATATTGGCTATTTTAAAATATTTATAATTTCTGAGAGACTGACCAATAGTCAGTCTTTGAGCAGAGCAAAAACAGTTGAGTGTCATCTACAAGATAGCGACAAACACCACATAATAAGCCCTTAGAGGAGAAAATATCCCGATTGCAACAAAGAAATACTGGGAAATCTCTGTAGACTGATTGCATTTCATGCCATTCAGCCTTATAATCTTAAAACGTCAGCAAAATCACCTGTTTTGTCATCACTTTAGACATTACGCTGGAGAATCATTCAAATACTAGCTCTAAAGTATCGTTGGTGGAGTAGCAAAGGTTTCTGCTGTTCTGATGTCAGCTGCAAATGTGAAGGAATGGCGGAAGAAAGTAGTTCCTCATACAAAAGGATTTTGAAACTCTGTGGCTTTTTTTACACACAATTATGGCATCAAATTGTTATATAAACCCACTGTGTTATGTGGCTGTATATCATCACTGGTGAGACACTAAATCCCTCGGCCTGCAACCTTGTGCCAACACACATTTTTTTTTACTTTACTTTTTTAGAATTAACCATCATATTTTTAAATTGTTGTATTCCAAACCAATGTTGCTCTAATCCAGCAAATCAAACATATATGAAAAAGATTATTTATGCACCCATAAAATAATGTTTAAATCTTTTGGCTGGTTCTGTGTTCCAGAGTTACAAATTTATTTTTAAAACTAATAGTTTAAAAATTTACTGGTTAAAATTACATATTACTATCATAATGATACCTGTATGCATCGTAATAAAATGGCACAAAATTACAAATGACACATAAAAAATATCAAATGACAGGAGGTTTACAAGATTGATTGTCTATGATGACTTGAAACAGCTCTGGTCTATACATAATAAAACCAATAGCACTGAACATGCTGCCTCACAAAACCTGCTCTAGCATCTTGGTGTTTTGTCAGGACCATTTGAAAAGAGAATCACAAGAGGTCGGTTGGCTGTCTTTGGGAAGTATTGGTTCAAATCTCTAGCGAGTGGCATTTAATCATCAGGCTTGCACAGAAATTGCATGTGCACACATCTGCGCAGGTGACAGGTCAGGTCCACCCTATATACAACCTTGAAGCCTTGTGTCTCCCCAGGAATAAGACTCGTTCCATCTGGATGAACCGGCTATAATTATTTATTTATCTCTCACTGCATTTATTCCCAGTGCATTTATTCTGCCTATCTGCTCAAGTCTCTTCGTTAAAGTTTTGACTGTTTCCTGTCCTTCATCTTCTCACTGTGGCTGTTTGGTGTAAGCAGAGGGCGCTGTGGTTGAAAGAGCTCAGTGTGGAGCCGATTCGGCCCACTTGGTAAACAAGTCAGACCTTTATCAGAGATACGACTCAGAGAAGGGGCCTGCTGGGTGAGTTGGGCCCCAGACTGAGGGCCCACCATCTCAGGGAGAGCTTGAGCACAGCAGGGCGCAGTCTATCAACGGGCACTTTGATAAGTACTGAAGGGACATTTTGACGATGAGGGTCCAGCTCAGTTTGCTCTGGGGAAGGTGCTGTGTTTGCGATAGATATCCCACCATATCAACTGCTCATCTAACAAGATGGGGAGACAGCAGGAGGAATCATTAGTGCTTGACTAAACAAAGAGCCATGTGTTTTGCTTTGGAATTAGCATCCTAGCATAGCAACACACACCACATTATATCAAGTGGTTGAAAGCGGTCTTGTTGCTATGCCAATCTCGTCTCTATTGTACAATGAGATGTTTCCTCACTTCTCATCGGCTGATAGCTTTGGCAGCATTTTTTTATTTTTATTTTTTTGTGCAAAGACAACATCATATCTAATTAAAAACTAAAAAGCAACCCTTATCGTCGATCATGAGTCATGATAGAAAAATGTAGTTGATGAGGAAATTTGTAATGGATGCACTGTAGAAAGTTTTTTATTTTTTATTTTAGAATAATCTTTTCATTGATCTTTCTTTCAAAAACCAGATAATGTATTTCATCCCTTTGCATCATCCAAGTGAAGTCACCACTTTTTTTCTCTCCCTCTAGCCTCACAAGTAATTTAATTTTAAATTATTCCCATTTTGAATTGAAATCGATCTATAAATGAAAGGCAATTAAAAACCGCAGAGCCTTTTTTTAAATAAGCTTCACTGAAGCTTTATTATTGATAACTGAGTAAATGTAGACAAATTAGAGAGGTGACTGAGATTTAGACTGCCATGTTGAGAAGGAAACTGCATGTTTGGTTTTTTTCCCCCTTTCAGGCCCCCCGTGTGTTATGTTGGGGGAACAGAATCTGTTATCTCAAACCCTGAAGGAACAGACTTCTGAGCAATCGACATGAGGCCTGGCTTCTCTTTTCCTCTTTGGACACTGCGAGCTCTGATTCATAGGCTACTGAAATCAATAGCTAACGATGTGCAATTAAAACGAGCAGTTCAACCAAAAATGAACCGAAAATTGTGTCATCTTCATCAAATATTCAGTCTTATGCTGTTGCTTTTTATTTAATGCCGAGGAACAAAAGAAAAGAGATAGAGTTAAAGAATGCGTTGGCCACTCTTTTCAATTTGAAAAAAAAGGGTTCACAGCTGAAAAACAAAATATTTTAAAAGTATTTTAAAATGGACTTTGTTTCACTCTATTATTTATTCAGTTTATCACTGTATTTATTTAACTGTATTTTAAATTTTATGAACCCATTAGAAGAGAAACTGAACAGATAAAAAATATATATATTATTTATTGAAAATAAAAATCCCCAACATAAATTGCCTCGGCAGCAAGCACTGAACAGATAGATTCAAGCGAATCACAGACATTTCGTCCCCTGAGAATTATAGGGTTCTATCTGACATTTTTGTCAAAATTGAGTTATTGACATATTCTTATTAAATGACAACTTATTTACATTATGGGATGTTTTATAAGTTGTTTAAATTTTAAGTCACAGTTACATACACACTGTTTGCTATGGAATGCAAAAACTTTAAAGCTTAATCTCTCAAAATCATTTTGAACGCAGATAGAACCTTATAATTCCAAGGTGACAATTTTTTGTATTTCAGAATTTTGACTGGAGGGAAACAGTGGCTCAGTGGTCAGCAATGTCGCTTCATGGCTAGAAAGTTGCTGTTTTGAGCCTTGACTAGGCCAGTTGGCATTTCTGTGTGGAGTCTGTTTCTTTCCGTGTTCACGTGGGTTTCCTCCGTGTGCTTTGGTTTCCCCCACAGTCCAAGGACATGCGGAGGAATTGGGTAAGCTAAATTGTGCGTAGTGTATGTGTATGAATGAGAGTGTATGGACGTTTCCCAGTACTGGGTTGCAGCTGGAAGAACATCCGCTGTGTAAAATACTTGCTAGATAATTTGGCTGTTCACTTGTGGCGACCCCTGATGAATAAAGGGATTAAGAACCGAAAGAAAATTAATGAATGAATTCTACCTGGTCTTATGAAGTCATAGAACAATATAATAACTGAAATATGGGCCTGTTCCCTACACAATGCTTATATGGCTTCTTAACACTTATTGTACTCAATTCATTTAGACTAGTTTTATAAAGTTGCTTAATTTTGAAGCTCGACAAACACTCCAATTTCACATGCATAATATGAAACAGAGACATTTGTCTTCAGTATAGCATTAAATATCTTTTTTAGCTGAAACCATGGTCTTTGGGGAATCATAAACTCCAATACAAGTGCTAACAGCTCTTTACGAGTTGAAAAAAACACCAATAAAACAAAATTAATAGGGTTCAGCTTCTACAAAAGGAATCATATTTTACCGCCGTAATGTTTGTGAATTTGCAGCCTGTATTGGAAGTGCCTCAATAAAAAATAATGCAAAAATATATAAACTAGCAGTCATTAGAGCTGTAATTGCCTGCTATATATATAATCTGACTACTCACTGCTAGTTAACACATGCTGTGCAGTACCCTGCAGGCACAGGACATCAGCATGATGCCATCTTGATGTTGTACCCCAACGTACCCTAACGTCATGGGGACATTGGATTTTGTTTGGAAGTGAAAATTGGGTTGACGTCAGAACTTAATGTCAGGCCGACATAATCACGTCCAACTTAAAATTGTAAAAACATCATGTTACACCTTCACGTTGTGTGGATGTTACCACTGACAACTATCAGACATTGGATTTTAGTCACTTTCCAACACGACCTAAAATCAACCAAATATCAACATGATTTGACATCGTCATTGGACATCAAAATAACATTGTCCTAGACTTTGAATTTTGGTCACCTGATGTCATGACCTAAATCTAACCTAATATTAGCGTGTTTTGATGTTGTGTGCCTGCTGGGGTACTTGCTAAATTGCTTATAGTCAATAATTTAACTTTGCAGGTACATGCCAACTTATTTTACAAAGCATGGTCTTAATTATACTGTTTAATCATGACAGAATTTAGGGGTGAACTGTCTCTTTAAGAACATTAAAAAACAGATTTGATACAGGTCATTTCTTACGGTGAGTGAAGTGTGTCCAAGGTTAAAATATGCAGCTTGAAATATCCAAGAGCTTGTTCTGGGCTCATCTCTTTGAATGCTGCGTGACACTGCGAAGCCCAGGCCCATTGTGGAGAGCTTAGCTTAATTGTATTTTAATCCAAGTTCTCCACAACAGGTCATCGTTTCTCTCACTTCACTTCTCCCTGCATAGCCAAATCATTAACCCTCGTTTAAATTAAGAGCCGAGTAGGTGGAAAGGCTAACTGTTTTGTTCCAGAGCTCTAAAAAAAACAGGCTGCTGATCTTTTAAAACACATAAAAAGGGAACATTTAACAAAAAGACAAAACAAAACCTCCTTTGCTTAATCAACTAGCAAACTTTTGAATAAACTCTCCATACTCTGCACGGCTATACACCTAATAGCGGATTCAACAAGTGGATGTCATGAAGGTTAACCTGAACCAGCCTGTAAAAAAAAATAGCACTACAAAAGTACAAATGAAGATGCTGAGTTGCACAGACAAGTGACTTTCTCACAGTCTGACTCCTATAGAAAGCTGTGACTTGAATTTCTTTCAATATATTTTACTCTAAACGTTTTCCCATCTTCATATAGGAGTTGCTGCGCTATCAAGGACAGCTGCATCTGCATGAAAGGCTTCAGTGCAGATTTCATCTCATGGCGTAATGTCTCCACAGCCTGGTCTAAGACCGAGGGCCACTTCCATTAAACAGGCATTGTCCACAGCCCAATGCCATTTCATTTGTCAGTTTCACTGGGTAAGTGCCTGTGATATATCATCTCCCACTGCCTTCCTGATAACGAGAATGGAAACTAAGCACTTTCGCTGCGCCCCTTCCCAGAAGCCTTGGCATGAAAGCGGGATATGAGGCGCATGCAAAGAGTACAATGCACTCAGATGAGGAGGAGCCATCTTCATAGATGTCTGAGTAACGTAGACGATAAATATAAAGCACATGGCTAGATACAGTTAAGTATTGATCAGATTTACCAGAAAACCTATTCCGAGGCTCAAGAAATCATGGTTAGCTTGACAAGTTTATCGAGGGGGTCTGTGCCAACTGGAATACTGTTTAATACTAAGACTTGTTAAATGAGTTTGGTTTTGGCTTGAAACATCTTAAAGTACCCCTTACAACATATTAGCTTCAGCTCAGAGGGTATGTTTATTTCATCCGTTACTGTCATCATGCTTCATTTGCTTCATAAAATCCAATTATAATCACGGGAACGATGATCTCGAAGAATAAATCAACAAGCAATATTTAGCGACTGCCATTTTTCTCGGAGATCATTAGGTCTCTGCTTGAAGCCGATCTCCAGGGAGCCTGGTCTGTTTTTTCTCTTTTGTTAAAGAGCATGTCTTCGTTCTTTTTAGCGAGATTGACAAGCCCAGACTGGATTTATTGATTTTCTCACCTCCATTTCTTATTTCAATCTAAATGGAGAACATTTCTGGAGGTGTGGAGTATTTTTCCAAGACCTTTACGTCACCTCTTCTCTGCCATTTCATACTCTTCCTGGCCTCTCAAGACGTTAAAACGTCTGAAAGCAACCACAGCCATCTGAGCTGAAGGTAAATATTGCAGGTCTTGAAAGGAGAGCATAAATCTCGCTTTTTATACCATGAGAACTTGTCTTTTCTGGAATCATCCGATTGGTTTTATAAGCAGCCGCAACAAAGCGTTGTAAAGGTGAAGCCTGCCACCTTCAGTAAGCTGCACGCTGTTGACGAGAGCACATGCTGACACACGCACCTCCAGCAAACACGCATTTGCGACCAATTTTTTGAAAGATCTCTATTTATAGCCCTCTGAAGAGCTGCGGCATGCTACAAAGGAGACTTAAAAGTGCTTAATTGTGCACATTATGCCTCTAAAATGAATCCCAGAGAGAGCGCCTTTGTGTGCTGCACTCCAGCAAACTTACATTTTCCTCTTTACTCTTTTGGCCAGTGTTCATGCACTAATTAGGGCCTAGGTGACATATGGTAAACATTTGCTGCCGATTTGTTCCCGCTTGCTTTCTGTGCATTTGGTGGAGTTTAATGCACCTTGTGCCTGAACGAGAAAGCTCAAATGTACTCTTAGTGCAGGGAGAGGCCTTTCATTAGCGCTATTAGAAAGTGGCAGGAATTTAAATTGGTTGCGATAAATTAACAGCCCCACTGGGAGCTCAGGCCTGAGCCAGCTAATATGCAATTATATTAGGCAGCTTTGCATCTCCATCTCTGCTTATCTGGAAGAGTGCATGCTGGGAAACGGGCCCTCCCACCCAGCTCAGGGATGGGAGGCCTGCTGGATTAAATGTTCAAATGGTTAATTGGGAACAGCTTGCATCTGCAGCACTTACTACGAGACGTCAACATTGTCTGTTTTAAAAGCACACGATATTATACTGAGCAGACGATCTGGGGCCTGTTTCAGAAAGGAGGTTAAGTGAAAACTCAGAGTATTTTAACCCTGAAATGAGAGAAACTCTGGGTTTTCGGTTTCAAAATGGCAGGTTTGTTAAACTCAAGAAATCAGGGTAAGTCAAGCCTGTTTCTGAAAGAAAGGTAACTTTAACTCAGAGTCAGTTACTGTGGTAACTTACTCTGTGAATCTAACCTGGTCCGGAGCAGGTTTTATTCTCTAAACTCTGAGTTTCTGTCGGTCTCCTCCCCTTTGTTAAAGATGAAGCGTATTTCTCGCATTAGTCTTACGTTTCCACACACCTATTTTAGAGATCATTTTGGAGATACCCATAAAAACGATTGATGGAAACGTCATGATTCACATAACTTTTGAAAATATTCATGATAAAACATTTGCATAACTGAGTAGGTTAAACTTTTATTTGATAAGAAAAGATGCGCATAAACTACGAAGTGCACTTAACAAATTACAGTATGTACATTAAAAAAAAGTTTGTTAGAGATGATGATGAAAATGTGTGTAATGGACAAACCAGCTGACTGAGCACACAGTAGAACATCTTAAATGTTGTTTTAGTCATTCTAAAATGCCTTAACTGTTTCAGTATTAGTGTATATTATTAATAACCTCAGAGCGTCTGGAGCGTGTCAAGATCGACCGCGTCTGGCTTCAAACGCCCCCACGTGTTCATTGTGTCTTCTGAGGCGCAAGTATTAAATAAAAAATCATTAACGCAGCTTGTTCTACCGCAGTAAATTCTGTTTATACTGTTGATATTTGGTACAAGTTAATCAGGAAGTGACGATTGAGTTCTCTTTGACTCGTTGGATAAAAACGCTGCTTTATTCGCATCTTTTAGGCATTATTCCAGTTTTGCACAAATTTATGTAAGCCTGTAGTTTGATGGAAACATAGCTATTGCCTACATTTTTGTCACACACAGAACAAAGTCTCTTACAAGATTTGTCCTTTTTTCCATAAATATTTAGCTTAACCTTCGGCATGTACTGTTACTAGATTAATGGGATTATTATTCTGTCTAAAAATTATTTAGCACTGCTTAGGTTCTTAATGTTATATCAACCTCTATCACTTGATCAATAAAAAGGCAGACACACAAGTGCACTGTTAAATCTATCAAAACTGATAACCGTGTATAAAAGTTTAGAAAAAAGTATAAACGTCACACATTATATTACTTATTTTATTAAACTTAATTGTTTAAATAATTTAAATAAAAAATTACGCATTAACTTGAGCAGCTGTTTTCCCAGGCTAACTGTCTCTGTTTCACTGATGGTTGCTTCTTTTTAAATATATACACTCATATTTGCTAAAACTTTGCATGAGCAGATCAAGTTCAGCTGGGGAAAGAAATGGTGATCTCTTTTTTTAAGATGTTGCCATGGTCACTCATAATATCTGCGCTCCATTGATAATGCCTTTTTATAGTCACGGTGTGCGCGCTTAACTCTGAGTTGGTCTACTCAAAGTTGATTGACCCAACTCAGATCAGCTATTCTGAAACCGAAAACTCAGAGTTTTTAATCTCTCGGTAAATCAACTCAGAGTTCAAGTTTAAACTCCGAGTTGTTTGAACCTCCTTACTGAAACAGGCCCCTGATCTGTTAAGAGTGTTCACTTCACTTTAACGACTTCAGGAGTGGACGTTGTTTGTAACGATGGATCGTGTTAAAAAGGAATGCATTAACGAGAGAAGTTGAATCATGCTGCTTTCTCATCTAACACCTGTTGGCTTCAGATATGCATTATTGAAAAGCTCTACAGAGAAGACGTAAGCATCCATGTAGAACACAGAACGAGTATGTTGTTTGATTTCACAAACGTTTCCAGTTAAGCGTTTGTTCGTATTCTAAGGCATGTTTCGCCAGCGCAAACGTCTTTTCCTTTAGCTTGACGGCACTTAAAGGCAGGCCTGTAAGCTGCGGGATGCCTGTTAGCAAATTTGCTCACTATTGTGTTCCTGAAACTACAGCTGTTCTCTTTAATGGAAACATGTAAAACAGGCTTTGCTGTTTTGATTGAAATTAAATTGAAATTGACTTGTCATGCTGTGTTGTCTACCAACTACAAATGATCCGAGTAATCAAGGAAGACGTGACAAATTCAGAGACAGGATTCAACAGGACGTTCAACAAATGTACGCACTAACATGTCTGTCGCGTGGATGTCATCATCTGTGCAGAAAACTCATTTTTCACTCAAAGGTGTGGTGAATGCAATCCATTTCGCTGCAAAGTTCAATATTGCGTACACGTTGATAAAGCTGATAGAGCAGATCTGCATCAAACAGCCTCTCTAGAATGCAACAACACTTCTTATGCAGACCACAGATGCTTATCGCCATCTTCTTAATACAAGCCACAGCATACGTTTTCCTCCACCGGCAGCTATTTGTAGATTTACTACAAAGTGCATCTCAGTCAGCCATACACAAATGGTTTCGCCGGGCTCATGTATTCCTAAGATAAGAAAACACAGCATGCTAAAGACAATCAAACAACCCTGTCCTTTGGACAATGCACAGCGTGGATAGTGACCATGATTAACCTCCTTCTCATGGTGGCTGTGTTCATGGGGATTTAAAGAGATAATTCATTGTTCTGGAAAAATATCAGCTGGATTCAGATATGCGGTCTGATTGAACGGTAGGCCGCGGAGTAAAGGAAAGCCTCTTATTGTAACGTCATGCTATGAGCATCCAACTGATAGCCTCTTGTGCCAAATTAAAGTCTCTGTGCTGGTCTGCCTGATAGACCGGTTAATTTGTTCTTCGAAATTATTGATATTACTTGTTTTGAGAGAAGCAGCTGAAATCACATTTTTACATCTCTAAACATGCTACCCAAACTGTCGTGAAACAGAAGCAGAAACAGATCTCCCCTTGTGTAATCACATCTGCCTCAGGCATCTTGAAAAGTAAAGTCAAAAATTTTGAGCACCCCATGCAGTATATGGCATGTAACCATGCCCACACCATTTGAGCCAAATAAATATATTTTATGAAGTCAGATTACACTTCAAATAAGCCTTTTCTAGGGTGGCGCAGTGGGTAGCACTGTTGCCTCATGGGTAGCGATGTTGCCTTGTGGAGTTTGCATGTTCTTCCTGTGTTTGCGTGGTTTTCTCTGGGTGCTCTCCCCACAAGCCCAAAGACATGTGCTACAGGTGAATTGAGTAAGCTAAATTGTCCATAGTGTGTGTGTGTGTGTGTGTGTGTGTGTGTGTGTGTGTGTGTGTGTGTGTGTGTGTGTGTGTGTGTGTGTGAATGAGTGTATAGGTGTTTCCCAGTGATGGGTTGCAGTTGGAAGGGCATCTGCTGTGTATATCATATGCTGGATGAGTTGGCGGTTCATTTCACTGTAGCGACCCCTGATTATAAAAGGAACTAAGCCAAAAAAAAATTAATGAATGATAAATCTTACTCAAAGATGGTTTACATCAGGGGTATCCAAACTGGGTCCTGGAAGGCCGGTGTCCTGGAGAGTTTAGCTCCAACCTTAATCAAACACACCTGAACCAACTAATTAAAGTCTTCCTGGCAGGTGTGTTGAAGCAAGTTGGGGCTAAACTCAGCAGAACTCTGGCCCTCCAGGACCGAGTTACACATGTGGTTTACATAATTTGAAGCTCTTTACATAATTCATATCTCTTACCATGCTGATGTACTGTATGCTCGAGTTTTACAAATTTGCTTTTATATAATTATTTGATAAAGATGTGTGATGACATGATTTTTGGGCTTGACTTAAACATCTACATTTATTGATCATAATTCTTCATTCAATGGATTTAGAAAACAGAGAGTGTAAATGATTTACTTTTCAGGCAGCTTTTTAAGAAGTGTTTTCACAAAAACAAAGCAACTAAAAGAATATGATCATACCCATTTTATAATGTGATGTTTTCCACAAAGCTTCAACTTTATTATAGTTTTCCTTGATGACCTTACAGATGGTCTATTCTATTTTTGCTGGGTTAGAGCACTATCAATGTAAATTAACTTTTTTAAAGTACTCTCTCAGAAATAAAGGTATGCGAGCTGTCACTGGGGTGGTACCTTTTCAAAAGGGTCCATATTGTACTTCAAAAGTAAATATTAGTACCTAAAAAACTTTAAGATAAACACTTTTGTACTTTTTAGGTACTAATATGAACCCTTGAGGTATTAATATAGACCCTTTAGGTACAAATGTGTACCTTTTGAAAAGGGACCACCCCAGTGACAGCTAACTTTATTTCTGTAAGTGTAGCATCAGATAGGACCTTGACTCTAAATGACTTATTAATTAAGGAATTAAACACTGAATGCTATTTTCAGTTCTGCAAGTGCAAGTACATTCTGCATGTACTGTACAGTACAAGTTCCACTGGAAACGGAACAAGATTTCTAGACTGAATCTTTAAAAAAATGAATCAGTTCAAAAGGGTTGGAATCAATGATTCAGTGAATCACAGGAACTGATCATGTGAAAAACTTCATACTACTGCATTTAACTATTTTTGCCATGTAAAGCTGTGGATAACATAGTTAGACTAGTATTCTAGCTTGCAGTTCCTAATTCAGTTGTTTTGGTTTCTACATTTTAAAGGAATCATTTGACTGAATTGTTATTTGACTCACAGATTAAATCTTGGTTACCACCTACTGGTGTATCCAAGAAACTGAATTTGGTCTTAAAGGGGTGGGCCAGAGTGTATTTTAAGGCTTGGTTGTGTTTATATGATGCAAAACACTGTCTGCTCATGCTAATTTGTAAAAAAATTAAATACTTTTTTTACACATCTTTTGTTGATTATATACAGCTACTCAGCTAACATAAATATCACTGTCATGTTTCCTAGTTCCACTGAATGACTGCCCTCAAGATGCTCTGATTGGTCAGCTAACATAATGTGCTGTGATTTGCAGATCAGCTCCACTTCACCAAGAAAAGCATCACACACCTTCAAGCATGTGCTTTGCTATGTAAATACTGTCAGTCAGAGTGGCTGTTATCCATATCAGTTTGGGCCTTAATCAAACAGAAAATGAAAAGTATGACCCTCATGCCTGTTTGCAAAAAATAAAATCTGACAAGCGTCTTTCACATATATTGGGAGTAAGCATATGTGCTTTTACGAGTTGGTTAAGATAAAGTATATAACAGGGAAAGCAGCTACATAGAGAGACACTGCATTGATGGTGAAGAGTTTGGGTGTTTACAGCATTGTTTATATCCTTGTTTACGTCCTTGCTACAACCGTTAACGCTAGACACTGTGCATGTAACTGATCAATTTTAACAAATAAAAATACTTATAGGTTTTGGCTCACAATTTTTGGCTCACTTTGTCTATTATAGTTGGAGCTGCTCCTTCTTTGAGGAGTTTTTAGCTGAATCCAGCACTGAACTGAGAGAGATTCTGGAAGTTCTCCTTTGTCAAATGCTAGAGCTATATATTTTTTATAATTCTCTGGAACATAATTTAAACTAAATTGTAATACTGAATACAGAAAAAGAAGAAGCTCTTTGGAAATAGCAGTGTTTGGACAACATTGTAGCTTTCTCCTCTTCGCTATATTGGGTGTGTGTGCATAATCTGCTCATTAGCCCAGATGTGTTTTTTTTTCCCAAACTTTGTTCTCTGTAGGCTTTGCTAAACTAACTCTGTAAAAGCCAATGTCTCTCTTTGTATTGAACTTTGAGCATATTGCATCCAGAGATGTTGTTTATCTTCACACAGCTATTACACTTAAACTAAAGTTTAAAATATGATCTTGTAATGGATCACCCCTTTAAAACCTTTTCTTTAAGAATTTGTAACCAGGAACATGACCGATAACTTTATTCACCTGCTGTATGAATGTATTTTTAAATTATTATTATTATTATTATTAGTAGTAGTAGTAGTAGTAGTAGTAGTAGTAGTAGTAGTAGTAGTAGTAGTAGTAGAAGTATTAATTATTAGTATTATTAAGATGTATTAACTTTATTTTATTTTTTACATTGTCATGCTGTGGAAAGCACCCAAATCTTTAACCTAATCATCCTCTATGTCTTATTCTTTCTGACATCTGTTCTACAAACATGCCTCATTTCATTGCTTGGACATGTTTTATGAAAAACTCTTTCATATGGGTCCCTCAAGACTGGTTCAGAACCTCACTTCGGTATTCGGTGGCATGACTGAAGTTGACAGGATGTTTCTGGGAGCACATCAGTGGAGCTGGCAGAAGTTTCATTAGCATGTCTTCTTTTAGTTACGGCATGGCAAAGAGGTGACAAGTACGTACAGACATGAGTCAGCTTCTGTTGAGCTCAAGTAAACATGTCCCACCGGCTGTCACTGACAGATAACTGCACACATCATAACATCAAAACAACACCGTGGACAAGCACTAAAATACATCTGTGACAGACAGAGGAAGATAAAAGATAAAACTTATAGGGAAGCTGAGGTGAATTCAAAACTGTGGAAAAAAGAAACATAAGCAAGACAATAGCTCTTCTGCTTTTCTTCCACTACTACTACTACTGATACTATTACATAGAGGAGAATGAGGACAAATATATATATATATATATATATATATATATATATATTTTTTTTTTTTTTTTTTTTTTTTTTTGCTGTGATTACTTCAAACGTGTGGTCTATCAAAATCAGTTGTTATGTTGTATCAATGTAGAATAACTCCAAAATAACTTCACATTAAACAAAAGTTGCACATTACTTTTAACCATGTCAGCAAGGATGAAAATAGCCCACAGGTGGGTCAAAAGTAACAATATTTGCTAGATTTACTGGCTTAATCTTGTTTATTTTAATATATAACTGATCATGATCTTGTTAATGTAACTGCAAACATATTTTGTCCTTTATTTTTGCAAAAGAAGATTTAACAGCATTTTCATTTAAAACTAACAATGTAAAATGTTAAAATTTCCTTTCCTATTTTTTGCAATATGCATTCTTTTTCAAGGAATCGCTTTGGTAGAAAATAAGGTATAGCTTTGGTTTATGGTTATTTTCGTGCAGCCCCCACCCCCATGAACTTTTTTCATTCAAACTTGATTTACTTTTGAACTAAAAAAAACTCAAGAGATTGTAAACTCAAGGATGTGTTATTGCACTAAATAACCTGTATATTGATCATTAATGTGACACATGAAAAGAGAAACACAATTTTTAATAAGGAAAAAAGAAATGCTACAATAATTTACTTTCTGCACCTAGTAACTGAAATTCGGAACTAACCGCGGGACACGGTCCCGAAATCACGTGATATCTGGCAGCTCCATCAAGGTTTGCATGCTTAATGTCCTGTTATAGCATGAAAAGCAAATGCTGTCAGGGCTTCGAAAAATCACTTAGTTACTTTTGTCCCACATTACTTTCATCCCCGCTCCCCCCTATTAGTAGCAGTAGTAGTAGGGCTTCTGGTAGTACCTATAATAGCAAAGTCGAGTAGAGCCTTCTCATTTATGGCTCCTAAACTCTGGAATAGCCTTCCTGACAATGTCCGAGGCTCAGACACATTCTCCTAATTAAAAATTAGATTGAAGACCTATCTGTTTAGTAAAGCATACACTCAATGCATCACTTAGCAGGTTTCCACACAGGTTTCTGCATCATGTTTATATACAATTTAAACAGCAGCTACGCTAAATATTCTCTTAATTCTCCATTTCCACCTCATCCCGAGGCCCTCAGACTATGCAGAGTCACTGATTCGATTCAAGACCAGCAACGAGATGATCCCAAGGTTTCCATATCCTGGACCAGGCCATATCCTGAGCAGCTGCTGTGGTGATCATGGAGGAGGGAGAGCATGAGACTCTTCGCTGAGGCCCAGCTTCCAGCCTCCGCCGCTAAGACTGCAGCTCTGCACAAGACGTTTGACCAGCAGAGAAATTAAAATGGTCGTGCCCAACTGAGTCTTGTTTCTCTCAAGGTCACTTTCGCCAATTTGTGAAGTTTTTTTCCCTCTCCCCTATCGCCACTAGATTGCATGGTTTGGGATCGATAGAGCTACGCATCGATGGATTTGCTCTTCAGTGTTTAGGCCCTCAGAAGTGATATAGAGTTATTAAACCACACTGAACTGAGCTAAACTGAACTGAACTTAAACACTAAATACTGAACTACACTGTTCCAATTTACTATGATCTTTTATGTGAAGCTGCTGTGGCACGATCTACATTGTTAAAGCGCTATACAAATAAAGCTGAATTGAATTGAATTAAATAGTAGTACGATTTTTTTTAAATACAGTATTTATTATTTTTTATGTTATATTATTATATTCTTTTCTATGTACCCCCCCTTTGAATTTCTTTTTTGTTTGTTTGTTTGTTTAATAGAGCAAGGAAATTTTCACAGTATATCAGATAATATTTTTTGGAGAAAGTCTTTTGTTTTATTTTGGCTAGAATTAAAAGCAGTTTAAAACTAAGGTCAAAATTATTAGCCCCTTTAAGCTAAATATTTTTTCGATAGTCTACAGAACAAGCCATATATACAATAACTTGCCTAATTGCGCTAACCTAATTAACTAATTCACTTTAAGCTGTATAGAAGTGTCTTGAAAAATATCTAGTAAAATACTATTTAATGTCATCATGGCAAAGATAAAATAAATCAGTTATTAGAAATTACTTAATAAAACTATTAGAAATAAGTTGATGAAATATTCTCTTTGGGGAAAAAATAAACAGGGGGCTGCATAATTCAGAGGGGCTAATAATTCTAACTTCAACTATATTTTTGTACTTTAATATTGTTTTTGTTTCATGTGTATTGATAGTTTTTAATCAACAAACATTCACATCCATGAACCTTTTAGTGGCAATCTTTTCAGATTACATGTATGCAAATTACACAATGAGCAAATTACAAATTACATTATGAAGCTATAATGCAAATGGCTCCAATTCATTCATTCACTCATTAATTTTCTTTTCTTAGTCCCTTTATTAATCAGGGGTCACCACAGCAGAATGAACAGCCAACTTATCCAGCACATGTTATTACAAAGTGGATTCTCTTCGAGCCGCAACCCAGCACTGGGAAACACCCATACACTCTTGCATTCAATGGCTTAAATTGATATAATTAAATCCAGTTTATATAATATATGTTTTCTCTCACTCACTCTATCATGCACACGTTTTTTTTTTGTTGTTGTTTTTTTCTGAAATGTAAGGACATTGCATGTTTTCATTGTTTTATACTGAACAAACCCTAGCCCTACCCTTTTTCTTAAAAATACGTATTCAGTATGAGTTTTGAAAAAGAGGATATCAGCAATGTCCTTGTAATACCAATGTCATTAAACACACTTGTCATTATATACATTTGTGTCCTGATATCTCACATAAACATGCACACACACACACACACATACAAACACTTATACACTACTATGTGCTATGAATCACTATGGGGAAACAAACTGTTTCCAGTTTTGCAGACTTTAACTGTTTGTAGCATTACCTTCTTATTAATGTAAGTGTTCAAAAAGACAAATTCCAATGTTAAAAATACAAATGTATTAGATGCAATTATAGATTGGAAATCGCATTTACCACATCTGTCTTACCGACACGGCATCATTATTTGTGGTTTGGCAAATGTGTTTTAATGATTTTGTGAGTCATTATCCAAGCAGTTCACATAAACAATGGCAAACTAAAAGATAATTAAGGGATTTTTTGTGGTTCATAACTCTGTGATTAGACATCTAAGGAAGAGCATAACCAATCATAAGTTAGATTTGCTTTTCCCCACAATATATATGCTGTTTGGTCTATTTTTTATTAATGAATTATGGTGATTTTCCTCCACATAAATGAATATGGCATAAGCACATTGTATTTATTACTTCTAAAATGTATGAAGCCTTTATTGAGATTTTTTAAATGCGAGTCATCCTGTGGCCTTGATGCTGCTCACGGTTTAATGCAATCTACCCAATTTAATTCAGTTACTTCAATGATTAGTATGTGAAGGCCTCACAACCACTTTTGTCTCTGTCCAAATCTAGTGTTTCTTCATGAATTTTACAGTAAGCCCTCATCTTCTGTTGACATTGGCCTAATAATGTTTTCCTGTTTAATAATTCAGGGGCACGTAAACAATCATTAACAGTAAATTAACCTCTTTTGATGATTGTGTCTAAAGTAAAAATGAAGTTAGGCAGATATCATTGAAGATAAATCCCTAAATTTACATAATGCATGCAAAAAAACAGGGGTTGGACAATTAAACTGAAACTCATTCATGGTGTAGAGCCTATATTTGCAGCCAATACAGCAGCAGTCCTTCATAAATCCTGCGCAGTGGACAGATGGATTTTTAGTGAATCTTCTTGCAGAATAGTGGCCAGGTTACTACTATACATGATGCTGGTGGAGGAAAAAGTTTCCTGACTTGCTCCTCTAAAACACCCCAAAGTGGCTCAATAATATTTAGAAATGGTGACTGTGCAGGCCATGGTAGATGCTCAACATCCCTTTCATGTTCAGTAAATCACACCAACAAAATACATTCGACACCACCTTCAGGATCTAATGTTTTAGCATTGGTCTTTGGCAGTGACATGTCCATCAAGTTTTGGGTCTAGGGAATGCCATGATATTGGAGCCCAAACTTTCAATGATCCAGCCCGTTGATTCACGCATATAACAGTCTGAGTGCACTGAAAAAAAATGATTCATTGGATTTACTTTATTTTTTTTTTTTTTTTAAGTTAGTGGTTGTAAACAATTTATACTGTATGGGCTGAATTTCAACAAGCAAATTAAATGCTAAACAAATGCATTAAAACATTGATGATTAAGAAAGAAAGAAAGAAAGAAAGAAAGAAAGAAAGAAAGAAAGAAAGAAAGAAAGAAAGAAAGAAAGAAAGAAAGAAAGAAAGAAAGAAAGAAAGAAAGAAAGAAATATTTTGTAGGCATTCACTGATTATTGTGTGCACTGTATATATACTGTAGGCTACGGCATAAATTATCCAGAAGGTTTAAAAAAGGGATGTTTGTCAATTATCTTGCATGTGTTTTGCTGTGAATGCATGTGCACGAGTGTGTCCATGTCTGTGCATCTGCATATGTTTGTGTGATATCCCAGAGCGTGTGCAGATAGATAACTGTCTCTGAATGTGATCCAAAACTGGAATGAGCCACTCCACCGCAAGCATACAACACATCAGTGATAATTACACAGAATAGCTCACTGCCTCTTCAAACATGGCAGCCAATGCAATTTGGAAATGCTCCAACGAGGGCCATGGAAATTAAGCTGACAGGGAAGCCTTGATGAAGACACATCACTTGCAGGCTAATCACCGTCTTTCTCGAAAAAAGTCTTTGATTATTAGTTTAGAAGGAAACAACGGTTTACGTTTTCAGCACACCCTCTGTCAAGCCCTGATGTGAAAGCTGCAGACTCACGCTTGTCCACAAGATGGTGAAAAAGAGCTATACAAACTCTCGGGAACAGCACACTTTGTTTATCTTTTCAGGTGGTAATATCAGAGAAAGCCCGTCGGTAAGCATTTTATATTTATTCGCGTGGTAACATCATAGTCCCTTTTTATAGCTATGTATACAGAAATTAGTACAAAATGCTTCAAAGGAGCTTCATGTCAAAGGAATAGGCATATTTGTCTAAAAATCCTGTCATTTACTCACTCTTCCCTTGCTCTTCTGTTGAACGAGAAATTGTAAAGAATGAATCTGATAGCTATTTAGAATGAATCTGAGTGATTACCAGTGTTCAACTTTCTTCAGAATATCTGCTTTTGTATCCAACAGACAAAAAAATCATAAAGAAGCACATGGGCATTATTAAATTACGACATAGGCTAATTTTCATTTTACATTAACTATCATGATAAATGAAGACGATGATGTTGTTTGCTTTTGGAAAGCTACACAAGACTCTAATATTTTCTTTTTTTAATTAAACATAGTTTTAATACAGTAAAAGTGTTGTAGGCCGAAACGTGTGTTTTTGGCAGATTATAGACTAACCGTTTATACCATGGTTATTAACATGAAAACTATATGATATTTGTTGCCATGGTTTAAGTAGCTACAATCATTTTGTTTGTTTATTTTGTTTTGTCTGGAGTTAAATCATATTCATTTTTTTCTAAAAGGACCCTGCTGAGAAATCCAGCTTAAACCAGTCTAAGCCGGTTGGCTGGTTTTAGCTGGTCAACCATGCTTGTTTTAGAGGGGTTTTGGCCACTTCCAGGCTGGTTTACAGCCATTTCCAGCCTGGTCTTAGCTGGTCAGGCTGGGAGATGACCAGCTAAAACCAGCTTGACCAGCCTAGCCAAGCTGGGAGTCCAGCCAAAACCAGCTATATCCAGCTTAAACCAGGCTGATCAAGCTGGTTTTAGCTGGATTTGACTGGTCATTTTCCAGCCTGACCAGCTAAGACCAGGCTGGAAATGGCTGGAAACCAACCTGGAAGTGGCCAAAACCCCTCTAAAACCAGCCTAGTCGACCAGCTAAAACCAGCCAACCAGCCTAGGCTGGTTTAAGCTGGATTTTTCAGCAGGGGAAGTATGTGGTTTGAAATTGACAGTCGGCGTACATGTGTACTTCTGAATGACTGAAGGCAGATGGTGTAGTCACGGCATCTACCAGCAGGGGCTAACAGACCATGGCCAGACCAACCAGCCAGACTCTGAGCCTGACCCCTTGATTCCTTGAGTTGACTCATCTGTTAGTCATCATCAGATTAAAAACAAAACAGATAAACATCTTCTTTGGTGTTTGGAACAGTTTTAACAGCTCCTGCCACTAATGCTTGGAAACTTACTGTATAGTAGGCTAGTGGATTGAATTTGGTTGTTTTGGAAAAGGATATACGGTCTATTTATTTATATTCTATATGTAGTATTTAAACTGTTCATTTCTCTTTTCTTATTTTTACTTAATTAAAGCAATGGTTCAAATATGTTGCTTATGTGGCACAATAAATAATGTAAGGTCCATTTACTTTACAAGATAGCTTTAACATATTTTCAATAGAATCATTGATGGCCAAAAGGTTTGATTTTTGCTCTTGTGTGGCATGAAGTAGGCTATGTAAAGTTTAGTTTTATTTATGTTTCCTGCACTACTACAGGAGAACTTGAAGTTTGTTTCCTTCTGTTTAATCTGATCTCTAAGTATTAGAGGTTGAAGATATGAGTGAAACCAAGAGGGGGAAGTTTACACGCTAAAAGATAGTCTAGGCCTTTGTTAGCCACTACTTATTCACTGCTATGTCACTACTTACCTGTTTGTGTCCGCAATATAATGAACCACAAAAATATAGCCACAGCCCTGCTCGTCCAGTCAGTGTTCAGATTTCATTTGTGCTTTGTATTTATCACAGCAATATCCAGTATGACCTTGTCAGTTCTGTAGAAGCACTTAAAACATTTTCACAAAAACTATTTTCACGGCAGGTTCTTATGAAAATCATAATTGTATTAGTACATTTTTTTGAAGGGTGAGAGTGAGTTGATGATCCAGAGAGCCATTTATAAAGACAATTCGACAATTCTTCCTTCATGAACTGTTTAAAATATTCAGTTGTATTAATGATTTACTGACATTGAATAAATGCCACCTAATAGGTATTTTAACAATATAATCTTATTCGCCTCTGCCATTTAATATTTGTATGTTTAAGATAAATAAGTTAATTTAAATGAATTAATTTGAGAATTAATTATACACTAATTTAAACATAACACATTTATTACAACAAAACATATAAATTGCTTGCAGTAATGCTGAAGTTCTCTTTACCTTTGCTTTTTTCAATTAAAAAAGCATTTTTTTTAAATAACTGAATACAGAATAGTATTTTTAATACATCTCAAGTTAAACACAAATGTCAAATCCCAGTGTAACCCCTGCACTTACAGTTTCTTCACACTAGTAGATTGATTCTTATTAGTTTATTTCTATATATTTGAACACTTTATTTATTTATTCATATATTTCTTTATTATTTTGTTAGTTTGTTTTCCCAGTGAGGGGTTGTGGCTGGATGGGCATCCGCTGCTTAAAACATGTGCTGGATAAGTTGGTGGTTCATTCCACTGTGACGACCCCGGATTAATAAAGGGACTAAGCTGAAATAAAAATGAATGAATGAATGTTAGTTTGTTTCTTTGTTTGTTTCTAAGCATCAAGATAGAAAGTCACACAAATTTTTTTGTGCAATGCAAACATTCAGAAGAATCAATTTCTGAGATCAGAAATCACATTTGAAAACCTCAGCTTTCAGTGTTTCAGGTACACTTCGGAAAATTAGGTGAGTAAACATAAACTTTGATCAAATTTAACAAGTTCACTTGACCATGTTCATAAATAATCAATTCAATATGGTTGTTTTCCAGAGTTTGCATGACCTGAACCAAAGCCCACCTTTTTAGGCAGACTCAGCTTTGGTTTGACGTGTTCAAACTAAAAACAAATATTGATGCATACCCAAAATGGTGGTGTAAAAATGCCTTAAAATACACATGTTTGTTATTGGCTGTATTTAAATGTTTGTTGAACCTTTCTATTATAACAAAATAAATAAAATCTGCATAGTTCAAACGGTTTATTTGGATAACTAAAATGTTTCTTTTAAGAAACGTGAAAGTGGCGATTTCTGTTGTTATTTATTTTACTAATAATGTAATTAGCTGGCCAAAGTGAAGGTACAATTTTAAAGTCAACAGGATGCCTGAATGTGTTTTGTTACAGATGCTGTTTTTGTTTTAGTTACAAAAGCAGCATAAAAATTCTGCATATTCTGCTCCCCCCAAACTTCGTAATATCGCAAAGAAAAGAGAAATCTAAGATAGTGGATAAAAAAAAATGAAAACAAGAGAGATTATTTTCTTTGTTAGTGATATGGGAAGAGGGACAGGGAAAAAAAATCCAAATCACAATAAGGCGTGACTGGATATCTGGAAGCAGCGGTTTAATCAGATCCTCTGAATGGGATTAGGGCCTCTCTTAATCTGGACTAAAAGCGGGTCGCAAGGTGTGTACTCTGCCAAGTGAGGGGAAGTGGCTTTGGTGAAGCAATCAAGAGATGAAAAAGATAAAGGGATTAGATTTTTAACCTTGATAATCTCCCACTTTGCATTGCCACGTGAATGCACTTGTTTTTCTGTTCTGATATGTTTTGCCTTGTTCTCCAGAATCCCTTTCTCTTCAGCAGTGGGACTTATCATCATTAAGAAGGGTTAGGAACTTAACCAAGTCTAACGTCACACCAGGTGAAGAATCACTCGACTGTGATAATTATAACATTACTGTACATTGTACTACATCCAGACAGACAGTGTGCTTCTGAAGTCAAGGCACTTTTTATTGTTTTTTCCAGTACATCTTATGCAGCATTGCAGTTGTTTTTTAAATATGATTCTGTGTTTAATTCTCAATGGATTTTCATAATGATCATCTTTCAGGTCTGCTTCATCCTGAGAGTCAAACACTGAGAAAACAGACGTGGTGAAAGAGGTTTTAATTTTATTTCTGTGTTTGGCATGCATCTTTAATGAGTTTTTGTTTTGCATGGCTGTAAGTTTACGGTGAATGGATAAATGAACTGAAGTGCTATGCCCTCATTTCTTCCATACAGCAGATAAACAGATTTCTTTTGTCTCTCCGCTTCACTTGTGAGTTTAAAATTAAGGTCAAAATATATTTATATCGTTTACACATAAATTGTATCAATTATAATGCATAATATACACTATCAGTCAAAAGTTTGGGGTTGGTGAAAAGTATTGTCTTTCCACCAAAGCTGCAGAGTAACAAATGTAATATTGAAATGCACAGCAAAAAATGCTTTTCTTACTTAGATTTTTTCAATCATTTTAAAATTGTAGAGTAATATTTTTTTTTAAAACATAAATAATGTTTTGTTTTAAGAAATATTTCAAATTGAAGTGAAATTTACCTTAAAACAAGCAAAATGCTCTGCCAATTGGGTAAGCAAATAATTGTATGTCAAAAAGAAAAATAAGAAGGTTTTGCATATACCATTGATTTTTTTGCTTGTATAAGGTAAAACATACTCAATTTTACCATTATTTCTGAAATCAAGAATTGTTTTTGCTTGTCTAGAAAATGCTTCTTGACTTACTTCAGATATTTGCACTAGAAAGAAGACAAAAACCCTGAGTAAAGCAGGTCACACACCAGAAACGCCGCTCGGCGCCGCGACACGGCGCGCACATGACATTTTAAAGTATCACACACCAGACGCGCACATTCGAATGATATTTAACATGAAACTAATCAGATGGTGCTCTGTGGCGCGGCTGAAAAATGAACTGCGTCCTGAGCCGTGGACGGGCGCCGCCGACAGCCGCCGACTTGCGGCGCCGGTGTGTGTATCCTGATAGAAACCTATGTTTAGAATTCTAAAATGCGTGGCGCTGCGCGGCGGCGCTTTTGGTGTGCGACCTGCTTGAGAAAAGTATTTTTTTTGCAGTGTACACAATCAATCAAGGCATCATATTTATTTTGCTCAAATAAGCATAATCTAGAGGCCTTTGCCTGTCATATAAGCCACCTCTGATCAGGCACGTACACACAAAGGGCTCAACCTGTGCAATGCACATGCCCTTTTTAGTCTTGTATAGAAAGTGTCCTTCTAACAACAACAACAACCCACTAATCAAACCACTAATACTCTATTGATGAGGTCTCCTATTGTTCTCTTCAAAGCACAGCAGGAATGTTTATGCTCTGTATAAAAAAGACAACTACAAATATGAGCTAATGACAGTCATTTGCTGTGGAATGTACGAATCAAATTAGCTTTACATATTTAGACATAATCCAGAAAATGTGGGAGTGGACTTTATTCATTAATCATGCTTCAATTAAGACTTTGCCTGAAGCTGTATATAAAAAACAAAAGCCTGTTTGCATGACTGCCTCTATATCTAGAAAGCGGCTACCTCTTATTCCTACAGGAAAAAGCAGGTTGTGTGATTTTGTTTGCCCACTCATTTTGTTTGTATGTTTGACAAAAAAATATAAAATGGATGATCAACTTTAATGTTTGGCTAATTCAAATGCTCAAGATGAAGTTCTGACTCCTAAAAAAGAATAAATGGGCCAGCTTACGACAGAAGTCCTGGGAAAATGTTATAATGTGCCTGATAATAACACAAAAGAGAATGCAAATCGTTAAGATGGTGTGGGAAGGGGGTGGCTTTCAAATCTCAGTAAAAACTGAAAATCTCCCTGATTTCAACCTCTTCCCTCTAATAACAGGCTTAGAAAGTCTTCACTAATGGATATCTGAGCTGATCCCGTCCCTCTTTTATAAGGCATGGCGCTCCAACCAAATTACTCTCCCTCAGACAACAACCGAGTGACTCAGGGTTACAGAGGCTTTCAGAGCAATATCTCACTAGATTGCGCTGACTTTTTCAATATAGCGGCAAATAGAGCCCTTCAGCAAGAGCTTCCTCAAAATGTGGCATTAGTAAGCAGTGAGTCTTGAGAACATTTTCAGGAAATATTGTCATGTGAAGTCTGTAGTCTCGGGTCCTGTTTTCTACCGGGTCGTTCGCCTTCTTTTAGAACCTGAGAAATTGACTCTTTTTCTAAACCGAGTGAAGCAAGAGCAAACACAGATACAATTTCAGTCTGTTTTTGGTTATGAACACCAACTGATATTTAGCTTTCTACAGCAATAAAAACACATGAGAATATTACAGTCTGATGACTTTGTGATTTGTAACAAGGTCGTTTGCTTTAGAGTGAAAGGAAATATAAGAGTGTGGATTTGCATGGGTTGTTGTTGGACAGCATGACCCCCGCCCAGATTGAAGCTCCTGAACACGGTGTTTTGAATGACTGGGCCACTCAATTGGTTCTTAAGGCTAAAGATTATAACAAAGCTACCAGTGAAAGCATAAGCAGATAAACAGGGCAAACAGGATAAAAAAAATAAAAAAACAGAAATGGAATGAAGAGAATGATAGAAAGAGCTTTATTCAATCATCAGTCTAATCATCTCACTTCTTTTAAATCAGATAACTTATATCTGTTCAGTGCATGTTGCTCTTTATTGACAGCACTTGTGCCATATTGACATTTAGACTTACCAGCCCAATAACTATAGGTTTGACCCACGGTGCACCCCAAACTGCAAAAAGTCAAGAATTGTGTTCCATACATGACCTCCGTTGTCTGTTTTATTATTTTGACTGATAAGCCATCACAAATTGTGAAAATAACTGTTTATCAAAGGCTTTAAAGGTCCCATGAAGTACTTTAATTTGTGCATTTTTATTCAGTGTTCGATGTAATCTTATCTTAAACAGGAAGGGCAGGACATAGAGTAGTCCCTCACCCTTTTTATGAAACAACCAATAGTGTTCCATTTATATCAGCTGTTCATAGATATATACACTAGATATCGCAAAAGGACCCAGAGCATGCATCAATAGTGCCGCCACATTTGTACAGTGCTCCAAGGACAAAAGTCATTCAACCACACTAGTCTAGACTAAAGCCAATCTGAAGATGCTGGACTTTAGCATTGTGTACAGGTGTAGCAACAAGCAAACAAGGAAAACAAATCATAAAAAAGTGATAGCAGGAAAGCGCGTGTGTTTCAGGACACGTATTAGATTAAATTTAACAGGGAGGGAGAATAATATTTCCATGCACATGCGCAAACACAAACTTTGTCAGCAATGCCTGTATATATATGTGAGTGTGTGTGTATATACAGTATATGTATATGTCTGTGTGTGTGTGTGTGTGTGTGTGTGTGTATAGATGTATGTATGTATATATATCCTTCCAATAGACAACAACAGGGTGGGCGACATCTAATGTAAGTATCAATGTCAGCTGTTAAACTCAAGCTCATCAGGCTCAACACAGGCAAAGTTGATAATAGTAAATCTGAGTCTGATTCATTGTGTATCTGTTTTTAAATTTGTATATTGTCTGATTCATCATGTATCTGTTTTCAAATTTGTTTTATTTTGTTAAGCACTATTAAGCAGATGTGAGTTGGAGGTGGTTGGAACTAAACTGTGCAGAGTACGGCCCTCCAGGAATTAAGTTTGAGCTAATTTCTGTAGAGAGTTGTTGCAAACTGCCCATTTACCAATTTTTTCATCAGCAAGAGTGACTTGAAGGAGACCGAGTGTGTCAATTACTAGAGAGCATTTGATTGGTTAGAAAATTTCATCAGAAACTGAAGTATGGTGATGTAAAATAAATCACTGATTATTTTTTTGCTAGAAGTGTCCTAAATTTTTGAATGTTTACTTTTACTAAATATGAATTTTGTCTCTATTTTGCAGTACACCAAATTGTAGATTGCCTTAAGAATAAGTGCCATTCTATTCCTCTAACTGTCTGTTTTTTTTTTGTTGTTTTTTTTTTGTTTTTTTTATGTCGAATCAGCCCAATACAAACAACTTTAATGGCTCCATTATCCAGTAAGATAATAAAAGTCCCATAAAAGTGCTACTTTCACACTGCTACAATGATAGTGTGTTTTACAATGACATTTAAAAACCTTTAGAAGTTCAGCCCATAGAATCTGTATCTCTGGTGTGGTGGTTGGTTATAGTAGATAGGGATGATGATTAAGGACTTAAGCCTAGCTCACATTGTGTGATTTTTAATAATCCTATACGATTGTAGCTTGTCAGATTGTTCAAACATGATCCCCATGTCACAATGTAAGATCTTTATTGTCATATTAGAACACGTAAAACTCAAGGAAACTCATCCAGAGTTTGACGTCATCCTTCCGTAACAATAAGTACCCTTGTTCTCAATTGATACGACACAGCAAACATAAAAAAATAAAAAGATAAAAAAATTAATTTCACTCACAAAATGTCTTAATAAATCCAGGAAAAAGTTTGTTATAAAAAAGAAGTCACACTGCAGGAAAGTCTGAACCCAGCAAGCATTTTTTTTTTTTTTTTAAAGATGTCTAATAGATGTCTAAACACAATCGTCTTGGCTAAAACAAGGCTAAATTTGGGCTGTCAGTGAAAATCTAATAGGCGTCTAAAAATAGCCCAAAAATACACTAGTCATCAAATGAACAGAAATGAATGACTACACATTTAAAGTCTGTTTAATCTGTCTATTTGATGACTATAGTGTAGTTTTGGGCTATTCTTAGATGTCTTTTCTTAGATTTTCAATGACAGTTAAAATTTAACCTTGTCTTAGCCAAGACAACTATGTTTAGACATCTATTAGACATCTTTTAAAAACAAAAAATGCTTGCTGGGATCTGTCTATTTGACAACCTGTCTAGTTTTGGGCTATTCTTAGATGTCTATTATTTATTCTCTGACAGCCCAATTTTAGCCTTGTTTTAGCCAAGCTGTCTACATTTAGATGTCTATTAGACGTCTATTAAACACAAAATCATTTGCTGGGAAATCTTCTGACACTGCCACTACTTTATCAGCAGAAAAATTTGATTGGACCAGCCATTAAGCGATCGTTTAGGAATTCCTAAATTTGTCTAAGACGACCTACTTGTGGATGAAATTGCGGACTGTGCACAGAGCTTAGGGATGTATTCACAACAGGAGTATGACAGCTCTTGCACTTATAGTTAAAAAAAATAATCAACCTTGTGTCCCATATGCTGACCAGTTCTGACCAGTTGAAACCGAGAAAGACAGTCAGGCAGCGTAATACAGAGAGTAGACCAAAGCACGTCAAATGATCGGTATTTAAAAGGGTAAAAAAAAAAAAAAAATATATATATATATATATATATATATATATATATATATATATATATATATATATATATATATATATATATATATATATTACAGGTGTAATGGTCACAAAAATCACGGTTCGATACGATACAGTGGTGTCGAGGTTCGGTAAATTTTCGATACAGCAAAAAATAGTCAGCGGATTTCTCCGGTTTTAATTTTCTGGTTTCTGCTTAGCAGCAAATAAAACAAATCCTTCTTTATACCCAAAAACAAAAAGCTTCCTATAAAAAATAAATGTAATTATGTAGTGGTTAAACAAATAAAAATAAAAGAACTATTTCGTTTTTAAATGGAATTTCAATCAATTTTAAGTATTTATTTTTATTTTCAGATAGATGAGTGTGTACCTTTTCTTCAGACAGCACATATCTACTTGATCTGACTGTCCCTTTTTGGATCTGAAAGCAGGAATTATCTGACTGAAATTGGCTTGCGAAGGAATAATGTTACAGAGCTCTATTACATTTAACATTTCTTAAAACCTGAAATTTCCACTACCAATTAAGATCTAACAGGACTCGAAATGAACCTCTTTTTCTTAGTAGCACCAGTGCTCTTAACTTCAAAAATGTAGGCGCACCAGACAAAATTTAGCTGCAACCATCAAAAATGATGAGCACCGTTACTAAAGTTTTATATTGACAGATTCTATTATATATTAACATTCTAATCACAATTAACAAATAAACAAAAATCTGCATGTGCACCCGGCCCTGCGCACACTGATTGACGTGATTGAGATGAACTGAATTAACAATAATCACTGTGCTGTTCTCACGGGTGTTGTCTGATATTGCATAGATGATATTATAACTTATAACTTATTATTTGCATACGTCATCCTAGCAGTAAGGGTCTTTTCGTTAGCTGCGATATCAGTTTCATCTCAGTGAATGCATGCGATGGTAAACCGGGTATCATTTTCAGAACTGTGCTTAAAATGTGTAGATGAGACAAACAATGTTACCTGAAAACTCCGTCCTATCGGCTTTATGGTGAATGCTTAGTCATAGCGGACTTTAACCACTGGAATTCTTTTATCCACTCTTTGAAAAGTGTAAATGCTGTATTGACATTCAGCACATGATCACTAATCAGATGTGTCATTAGTTGTAATCACATCTGATGCTTGTATTTGTCCCAGCTCCATGTCCACAACTTTACGCATTGGGTTAAATTAGGCTTTACAGTCTTTGTTTAGTCCTTTACTTCCACTGTATCTGTTTAGCTGAGGGAACAGAACCAACCCTGTGATGTCAGACACAACGACAGGCACCCTTGCATTAAAAGCTATAGTAAAACATGCAGTTTTTTGCTTAATTGAGTTTGTTTATATATTTCAATTAAAGTGGAATTCAATTTACAGAATAATGTAAACTTGACTGAGTGCTTCATTTCCCCTTTAAGCCTAGAACCAAGTTCAGGGGCACATCACAATATGGAAGACATCTTTTGCTAACTTTGTTTCATTTTGACTTTACAGAAAAAGAGGGACACGACTAAATGCATTAGAGTTGCTGTCAACAGCTTAACTTGTATTGAACTCGTGATATTCCTTTATTACAAATCAAATTCATTCTTGTAAGCGCAATGAACCCCTGCAGAAATGCAGTACCTCTTTCGATCTGACACTTCTGTGAGAATATTTCTGTAAAAACACATAGAATGAAATTATTATTGCTGAGTATACGGAATTCAAGGTGCAAAAAAAGCCCAGACATAGCTTAAAGTCACCAGTGAACTGGAATTACGTTTCTCTTCTGGCTAAGGAATGCTTCATTCAGCCTTAGGTCAATCCACTTCCTCCAATTGAAACAGTAGCTACATCCCCATTACCCCCCTAACCTTGAGCTTCCTGTTGACAGAATGGAAGTCCCATGGATTCATCACAGCTGGCCAGCCGAACGTTTGTTTCTTCTCTGGCCGAGATGATTATACTTAGGAGAGTTTTAGAAATGAGTCTCTGTGTGAGAGCTGGCTAAAAAAAACAGCAACACCTTAACAAAGATGTGTTATAGGGGAGAGAAAAAGAAGAAAAGATCACAGTCCTAATTGTTTTTATCACTGTCCCCAATTACCTGCCAAGAATGCCAAAAGGTGACCAAGACATGCTTTCAGTTGTGCCACCCTGCCCTTTAACAGCATGTTTCAGTAAGTGTGTGAAATCGTTTAGCAAAACACAAATCAGTGCAGTGATTAAAAGTTCAGGGTTGCTGGTCCGAGCGTCTGCTGCGATGTTTCTGAGGGTTCAAACACCGGACATGAGCTGAAGATTAGTTTGGGTCTGGGAGGAAGCAGGGGCTGGCGTTACGGAAATTACTGCGGGGCTGGAGCTGCTTGATTAGGACTGAAGTGATGGGATTAGCAGACCTCTCCATTTTGGAAAGGTGTAGGAGGGGAGAACAGAGACTTTGAAGCTGGCATTACTAATCACAGTGGGCGCGATACTCTGTATACCATACATGGGGTTGTGACATCAGAGATAAAAATGTAACGTGATTCATTCTGCGTGACTAATTCTGCGAGCATGTCACCGATGTCGAGCTCAGCAGCATTCGTTTTACTTTGAACGCAGTCACAAGAGAACCGAAGAGCTTGATCTTTCACCTCGTTTCTTTCATTTGGAACTTGATGTCACAAAGCGCAATTAATATTTTGCGAAGAGCATGTTGTCTTCAAATAATTTTCTTTTTTGTGAAATCACACATTTTTGTCTGACTTCCCACTATGAGGCAATCCCTCTGCTGCTATTACCCACCCTTGAATATGCTTCTCCCGTTTGTTATTGAGAAAGGTATGAAGGGCAAGTAGGCCCATGATGAAACTCTCTGGCAATTTTAACTCTCTCAAGTCTTTAAACCTGAAGGGAATATGTTCGGGGAATTAATGAATTCAACATGTGAGTGCAAGGAAAGCGACATGAAAGTATCGCCTGGGTCTGTTTTCTCTTACAACTGGCTGCATTCTTATTTGGTAGCTCTCTGCTCCAGGTTGTCTCTTCACACATCTTAACATCAAAAATAATGCATTAACTGGCTGTTGAAAGCTGCTTTGCCTGCACTGGCACTGTTAGTCTGGCTGCTTGGTTCAGCGGGGTGATAAAATTAGCATTAATGTGCTTCTTGAAAGGTAAATTGGCAAACAGCTTTGATACATCTCTGTGTTTATTTCTCTGTTATTGCATTAGACAAAAGACTTGGAGTCTCTAAAATCAGTTATCACAACAGTGTGGATTGTGCTTTTCCCAAATCCAAAGAAATCAAAAGGCATTTTGAACTTCAAAAGCGATGATTCTGAATGCTATTGTGTTCTTCATACTGCATAATTTAGCGTTAGCCTTGCAAACAGCATCCGATGCGTATTCCTCAGGCGCTCCTCATTAGCTTTTGAAGGGGTTCTTTGTGTTTTATTATTAAAACAAATTTTCTCTGGTATGACTGTAATGCAATTATTCTGAAGCATGTTACCAGACCTAAAAATTATAGACTTTTACGCTTTCGTTGCTTCATCCCCAATGTGGCATCAAATCATTTGCTTTCTGTATGAAAGTGGGGTTTCTTTAAAGGGGTCCATATTCAGTAAGGCTAAAGTGGAAGGAGGGCGATTCAAACACATGCTCTTCCATTTCAGACGATGCCCCAGGGTGAATTTAGGATCACGTTAAGTGAACATTAATGTTTCGTTACGATCAGTCCAAACGCCTCAAACATGCTGTACATCAGCTTTCTCGGAGGGCCTCCATTCGCTTGGCTGCACACATTGGGCAAACGAGAGACGACAAGAACCCTGCTATTTTTAAAGCACACACTTCACAAGGCATCCACTGCCTCATGTAGTCTGGTGGGTGATGGTGCAAGAATGTTGCTGGGTATTGGTTAAACGCCACAGCTGTGCCCATAGGAGGCATTGGGAAAGGTCTCCATTGACAATGAGGAGTATGAAATTTACTTATACTAAGTTCTGAAATAAAAAGTCTGTTTTGTTTTTTTGTTTTATCACACTTTATTTTGATGGTCTGTTTGTTAAATTTAAGTTACATTGCATTTACATGACAACTAATTCTCGTTAGATTATAAGTAGACTTTTGGGGTTGGGGCTAGGGTTAGTGTAAGTTGACATGTACATAAAAAAATGTCTTACAGTCTGTTAAATGTCTATTAAAGGAGCAGTATCAGCAGATATTAAGCTGACAGTCTAGTAATACTTAAATGGACCATCGAAATAAAATGTTACCATTTTTATTTTATTTTTCTTGAGATTTTATCTTTGTGCATCAAAGGCATCGATATACTAACAGCAAAGTTATTTTGTTTAGTGAAAAGAAAATATTGAAATGCCTAAGCAGCAGTGGTATACTGTTAGCAAATGCCCGAGGTTGCCATTTAAGTGAGAATGTAAATACATGCCACATGTTTTCCTTATAATAATAAAAGTACTCTACAACTAAAATCACAGCCATGAAAAAGTGCAGTTAAGAAAGAATTCGATCATAGCAATTTGGATGTTTGCACCAGCTCTGCAATTTGTCTCATGCAGCAAGCAGCTTTATGAAAATCAAAACCTCTTTAGCTTGTGCCATGCAGCAACTCTACAGACTAGACAAAGTAAATAAACCACTGATTTCCAGATCAAAGAAGGCCAATGGTTGTCTGAAGTTGTTTGTAAGCTGTTTAGATCTTCTGAAATACACTCTAAACTAACTTTGCTTTGGCCTGATTTAGATTTGTCACATTATATGTGTCATATTGAGTTTTGCTTGAAGTATGTTGGGGCATTAATATTCTAGATTAATATTTAGACTATACACTCAGCGGCCACTTCATTAGGTACACCTTACTAGTATCGGGTTGGAACCTCTTTTGCTTTCAAAATTGCGTTAATCCTTTGTGGCATCGATTCAACAAGATACTGGAAATATTCCTCAGAGGTTTTGGACCATATTAACATGATAGAATCACACAGTTGCTGCAGATTTGTCAGCTACACATCCATGATGTGAATCTCCGGTTCCACCACATCCTAAAAGAGCTGTGTTGGATTGACTGGTGACTGTGGAGGCCATTTGAGTGCAGTGAACTCATTGTCATGTTTTCAAGAAACCAGTCTGAGATGGTTTGCGCTTTATGACATGGTGCGTTATCCTGCTGGAAGTAGCCATCAGAAGCAATGTTTTTCCAATCTTCTATTGATTAATTTTTGTAAACCAGTGCCAATTTTAGCCTCAGTTTCCTGTTCTCAACTGACAGGAGAGGCACCCGGTGCGGTCTTCTGCTGCTGTAGCCCATCTGCCTCAAGGTTGGACGTGTTCAGAGATTGAGTTGCTGCCATTTGATTGGCTGATTATAAATTTGTGTTAACAAGCACTTGGACAGTTATTATTATTATTATTATTATTAGTAGTAGTAGTAGTAGTAGTAGTAATACCATCATCATACTGTGAAAGGGATTAGTTGCTTAAGCAAGTGAGAAAATCATTGCACTAAAAGCAAAAAGCTGACTACTTAAAAAAGAGTTAAACTGCTGTAACTTAGAACTGTAATGTTAACTTTTTGTGAGTTATTGTACATTGTTTATTTACTTAAGAATTTTAAGGCAATGGGTTTACTCTCTTATTAAAGTACAATAAAGTCAAGTAATCGCTTTTCATAATGTACTTTTACTGGATTATGAAACTAATGATAAAACATAAGAATTAATATATAACCTAATTTTGTTTAAACATAAATAAAATTAAAAAATGATTGCTTAATTTTTCCTGAGATTTAATATCTGGATAATGAAATATACCTGATCCATTTACATTGTACTGTAGAACTGTGACAATAACACCATAGAAATTTGCCTCAGTTTTAAAAGCAAAGTATGTGCAAAGAGCTGACCTTGACCGTCATTTCTGTAAGACATCCACTACGCATAAATTCTCACCTCAGCTTCCGAACAATTATCTAACCTTTTATAAGTCTTACATTCCAAGATAGCATTGGACATGAATTGGACAGGTATAAATGCGGTCTTTCAAATGTTCTCACGTCCGCTGAAGGGCACCAGTCAGTTTCCACTTCATGTCATTTGAAATGGTTTTTGTTTTCATGTATCATGCATGGCGTGAATCTTACGGTAACATTTTTTTACTATCAGATTTTTTCATGCATTAGCTTGGTAGAAAACAAGGTCAAGGAGTACTCTTCAAAGAAAATTAGTAGACTAGATATGAACAAAACTTCAGCATGGCAGTCTGAACGCTAAATAAGATCAAAGGTCGCACAGACTTTTCCACCAGGGGCCAGTCGTGTCAGCCGTGTCTTCCAAAGTGAAGGCCAAAAGACATATTCGTAGAAATAAGAATATCCTCGCTAAAAGCCAAGAGAAGCAGACAAACAAACAGAAGCAAATGTCAAGTAGGGCTGCACTTCAGCAATTGCCTCTCTTTCTAAGCACCCGGGGGCATTTATCTTGGGTCCCCTGTCAGAACTGCTCGGCCATTCGGTGCAACTAATCCTACTAAACTGACTCTCTCCACTTAGATCAATGGGGCAAAACGCTAAGCACTTCTGACAGATGCATACATCCGCCGCAAGACCCAGTCCCTAAACTCAAGAGAGACCCCCCTCCCCGCCCTTCACCTCTTTCTCACTTACCAGTTTACACAAGATCACAGAGACTGATATGATGGTCCCAGCCTCTGAAAAATTGAATATCTAATCCCTCTGGATTACTGTAACACCGTTAACCTGTTTATCGTGGCTCTTTATACTATAGGTTTAATAATAAATCACTTTTGCGTTCGGCTCCTCTTTTAGGGAGCTTAATGATCTCCCACCTCCCTCAGTCTCTCTCTTTCCCTCTCTCTCTCTCGTGCTCGTTGAGCGCTGTAATGCTCTGCTTGCCTCACTGAGCTACTGGTGGTCAGGGAGCTGCGAATGTTATCTGATTTTCCAGAGAAGGCTTTGGAGTTGGACAATAACAGGAAGCGTCCAGAGGAACGGCTGGGCTGGGCTGATCACTTTTGCCGTTGGAGGGGCCTGATTGTCCAGCGAGCGGCTCGGTGGAGCTCAGACAGGTTCACATGCAGCTGGAAACAGACACCGCTGACCTGAAACTGAGGAGGATATAACGACTCTCGATCACTAGGGATTTTCCAATCAGGGAAAACGACTGTTGAAGAGACCAAAACTCTGGTATGCGATCGTTTTCATATATAACTGTGTATTTCTTATCATATTTTATGAAATTGAGAAATTTTCCACCTGTGTTAATGGCTGTATGATGCTGTGTTTTTATATTTAAATCTCTGTTTATTGTAAGAAGATACTGTGTGAAAAGACACCTGTTTTTTCATTCACCTGTCTGTTTTGATACTTGGTGAATATATTTATATAATGATTTTTATTGAATTATATATATATATATATATATATATATATATATATATATATATATATATATATATATATATATATATATATTCAGTCTAATGAAATGGAGATCTCCAAACTACAGTTTTAGCCATTTGTTTATCACACTTTATCAATTTTTGTCTATAGATTTCACCCCTAAACACCATTTAAATGCTGTTTTCTTTGAATGAGTTTTTTTTTTTTTTACTGTAATTTCATATGTTTTTTTTCCAGTCTAATGAAAGAAGACATCCAAAATACAGTTTTAGCTGTTCGTTTGTCACACTATCAATTTATGTCTACAGACTTTACGTGAAATACATCTTTTTGAATGCTGTTTTCTCTGAATACCTTTTTTCCCTGTAATATTATGTTTTTTCCAGTCTAATGAAAAGGAGACTTTCAAAATACAGTTTTAGCTGTTTGTTTGTCCCACTTTATCAACTTGTTTATAGATTTCACTAAAAATACATAGTTTAGAAAGCTGTTACCTCTAAAAAGTTTTTTTTTCCCCTGTAATATTATATATTTTTCCAGCCTAATGAAAAGGAGACATCCAAAATACAGTTTAGTTGTTAGTTTGTCACACTTTACCAATCTGTTTATAGATTTCACTTAAATTACGTCATTTTAAATTCTGAATTATTTGTTCTTTCCTGCACTGAGCCATACATATTAAATTCAGCAGATAAGTATGTCATATGAAGAGTTCAGATGCAAAAACTTCTAAGTGCCATCTGAATTTTTCCTCTAATATTAGCATATTTCTCAGGCTCCTTTGTCTTGATTCAGTAATTTTACTTTTATGGCAAAGAATAAGTTATTTTCATCGCTTTTAACATGAAATAACTGAACATAAACATAAGAGGCTGAGAAAAATGGTCATAGTTGAAGAAAATTCCAGATGACACCTAAAGATGTTTGTATATTCTAAATAATTCACATGTCTGTAAAGAGAAATATGTTAATATTTAAGGTACAATTTTATTTCCTCCTTGCCCATATTTTTTTTTTATTGGTTTTTGGTAAAAACTATTTAAAAAATGAAACAAAAAATTTCAAACTGGCTTTATCCCGTGTTCATTTTTTTTTTTTTTATTAAAAGGCTTAAATTTACTTAAGTTTTGTTTCATTTTTCAAGTTTTACTTCATTTTGTATATTTAAACAATATTTTGGAAAACGTGTAATACATAAAATGTTTGCAATTCATATCAGCATGGGTAATAGTTATTACTTATTTCTTTTTAATCTATTCACCTGCAGTGTCTTGCTTTAAAATGATGATTTCGATTATAATATCCCAAAGAAATAAAAAGCCAAAGTATGCTTTGAATGATGCTTCCTGGACTAATAGGAAGGAAATTCCCAAGGAGCGCTGATTACCCATGGGAAGAGGTTGAACTTATCTGGATGTAGGGACAGCGAAACAATAATAAATCCTTACACCATCTGTCCTGCTTTTTCCTTGAAGCAGCACAGCATCTACAACTTTATTCTTAACGTCTCATCGTCCCATATGCCAGTGTAGGAGAAATATTTTACCACACATAAAAGAGTGTTGTTTCATCATACAGAGAGCTGATTATATTAATTATTAAAGGTCATGTAAAACATCACAGTTCACTCTATAAATAATACAAACCGTGCATGCCTTGAGATTGATGTCAGGTGACACATATTTAAAGTATAGATGAAGAGAGGTGTGCGGCATGAGTCATAGGTGAGAACAGGTGGGTTGCAGACTGTGACACCTTTAGCAGCTTTTTTTCTTGAACTTGTGACACGGGAAGATGTGTGATAGAAGGCAGAGGAGAGTTGATGCGCGTCAAGCTGAATTTCCTAGAGGAGAGAGTAGGCAGACTGCAGATTGCTGGAAGCTGCTTCGTGATTAAACCTATTTTAATCTAAAACCCACACATAGACACACATTGAGACGCACAGGCATGTATACGCACACACAGACTTTCAAGCGAGTGCTTTAAAGAACAGTTGTGGTGGAAATTGAGTGCTTTTCAGTAATGTCAAATGTTAATGCTTTTACACTGAGAACACTTAAATGTGTCAACGTAGTGAGATTATAAAAAGGATTGGTTGTAAACTGTTGATAGCGCTGCATTAAACAAGGAATCATAGTATGAAATTAATTAATTGTTAAAGTCTGAATGTGTACAGAGCTGGGTGGAAACTAGAATTATATGATGGTTTACTTTAAACCCACGCATAGATACAGACAGAGGCACATATACGCACACATACACATACTTGTATTTATGGTTTATGAACACTCTCCATAGATGTATTGTATTTTATACTGTAAAAATTAGTATTATATGGTCTTATCCCAATTTTAAACCTAAAGTCAACCCTCAGAGGAAACATGTGGCAAGTTTTGGCCCATTAAGTATGATTTTTAAGCATTTTGATTTATGAGGACACAAGGAATGTCACCGTAAACCACCTTAATAGAGTACAACTAGGTCAAACTCATGTACAAAACCACATAAACAAGTACACACACACACACACACACACACACACACACACACACACACAAAGAGAGAAAGACTTTCAAGCGAGTGCTTTAAAGCAGTGGTTCTCAAAGGGGAGATCGTGCCCCCTCGAGGGGTCGCGGGACAATGAAGGGGGGTCGCCTGGTGATTTCCAAAAATCTATTTATTTTTATTAAACTATAGGAATTATCATATTTTAAACTACTGAAGAGAAAAAAAATAGATACTATATACTATATAGTTCCTATAGTAGCTTATAGTTACTAGTTCTATTGGATTGCGACCCCTGTGGTAGTTGCATTATATTAAAGACACAGCAATAGTGTCAGATGCAGCAGATTGATTTTATAACACATTAAACTTTCTGGCCCATTTACAGCACTGACATACATTAAAAAATGAAACCAAGAATATACCTGGGTGTAGTGTTGTGTTTGCGCCATTGCATGCAAGGTTTCTGTATTTATAACCACCTCGGAGTATATTGGGGGTCGCGAGTCACTGACACTGTCATTTTTTGGGTCGCAGACTGAAAAGTTTGGGAACCCCTGCTTTAAAGAACTGTTGTGGTTTCAGCAATGTCAAATGTTAATGATTTTACACTGAGAACATTTATATGTGTCAATGTAGTGAGATCATAATAAGGTTTAGTTGCAAGCAATAAAGAAGGCATCATTGTATGTAATTAACTAATTCTAAAAGAATTGTATAATAGTTTACTTTAAACCCATGCATATACATACAAAGAGGCACATATATGCATACATACACATACACATGCTTGTACACGGTTAATGAGGACTCTCTATAGGTGCATTATATTTGATACTGTAAATAAACGCTTATTATATGGTCCTATCCCAATCCTGACCCTAAACCCAACCCTCATAGCTTAATGTGGTAAATATTGACCCATTAAGCATGATTTTTAAGCATTTTGATTTATGAGGACACAACGTATGTCTTCCTAAACCACCTTAAAAGAGTACAACTAGGTCATACTTATTTACAATAAACCACATAAACAAGTACACACACAAAGAGAGAAAGTCTTTCAAATGGGTGCTTTAAGGAACAGTTGTGGTGGAAATTGAGTGCTTTTCAGTGATGTCAAATGTTAATGCTTTTACACTGAGAACACCTCAATGTGTCAACGTAGTGAGATTATAATAAGGTTTAGTTGCAAACTGTTAATAGTGCTGCATTAAACATGGAAGCATTTTATGTAAAAAATTAATTAATTTTAAAATAATTATGTGATGTTTTTTTGTTTTAAACCCACACAAAGACACACACAGAGAGCCACATATATGCACACATTCACATGCTTGTACATGGTTTATGAGGACTCTCCATAGGCGTATTGTATGGTATACTGTAAAAAATACTTATTATATGGTCTATTCCCAATCCTAACCCTAAACCCAACCCTCAAAGGAAACCTGAAGCACATTTTGACCCATTAAGTATGATTTTTAAGAATTTCGATTTATGAGGACACAATAAATGTCTTTGTAAACCACCTTAATAGAGTACAACTAGGTCATGCATGTAAAATAAACCACACAAGTGAATACAAACACACAATCAAAGAGAAAAGACTTTTAAATGGGTGCTTTAAAGAACAGTTGTGGTGGAAGTTTAGTGCTTTTCAGTATTGTCACCTTGGAATTATAAGGTTCTATCTGCGTTCTGAAAGATTATTGAGCTTCAAAGATTTTGCATTCCATATCAAATAGTATGTGTGTAACATTTGTTTTTGTAAATAAAAAGATTTAAAATATCAACAACTTAATAATAATGTAAATAAGTTGTCATTTAATAAGAATATGTCAAAAACTCCATTTTGAGAAAAATATTTTGTCATGTTTATGCTTTTACATTGAAAACACTTAAATGTGTCAATGTAGTGAGATCATAATAAGGTTTAGTTGCAAACTGTTAGTAGCGTTGCATTAAACAGACATCATTGTATGTGATTAATTAATTTTAAAAGAATTATATGATGGTTTACTTTAAACCCATAGACACACAGAGAAGCATTTTGTCCTATTAAGCATGATTTTTAAGGATTTTCAATTATGAGGACACAAGGAATGTCTTCATAAACCACTTCAATAGAGTGCAACTAGGTCATACTCATGTACAATAAACCACACAAACACAAAGAGAGAAAGACTTTCAAGCGAGTGCTTTTAAGAACAGTTTTAGTTATGTTAATGCTTTAACACTGAGAACACTTAAATATGTCAATGTAGTGAGATCATAATACGGTTTAATTGCAAACTGTTGATAGCTCTGCATTAAACAAGGAATCATAGTATGTAATTAATTAATTTTAAAAGAATTATATGATGGGTTACTCTAAACCCACGCAGAGGCACATATACTTTTTGTAAACATACACATGCTTGTATACGGTTTATAAGGACTTTCTATTGGTGTATTGTATTTTATATTTTTTATAAATGCTTATTATATGGTCTTAACCTGTCATACTCCTGTACAATAAACCACATAAACAAGTATATACACACACACACACACAATCATAGAGAGAAAGACTTTCGAATGGGTGCCTTAAACAACAGTTGTGATGGAAACTGATTTTTCAGTAATGTCTGGGTTTCATTTTAAAATTATGATTTGATTTTGAGATTTATAACGAGGCTTAGTTATAAATTGTTGGAAGGCTATCATTAAAAAGTAACCGTTGTAATGAATTAATTAAGTTAAAAAGTTAAATTATAGACAGGTAGGTGGGAAAATGTATATTTGATGGTTTACTCTAGTCTTATTTATATGCATTTTTTACATATTTTCTTTAGGGGTGCCATAACATCCTGTGACATTCCTGATATGTTACATCAGATCTCATGCAACTGTACTTAAACAAAAAGTTGGATCGCATTACAACATGTTATAATTTAATATCCTGTAGTAAGTGTTATACAATTAAACTTATAAAATTTTATTTTATTTCATATTTTATTTTATTTCATTTTTCATTCATGAAAAGCAGCCACTTAATGTAATTCAGTGCAACAAAAGTTTACTGTATATGCTACAATGTCATTGTTCTTCTATACCCCTAGATTCAACTCATTTGTCAGCAAGAATGTTTTAGTCATCTAAAATAGTCCACTTTTATTTGATCATGTTTTGCACACTTTGAGAAATACAATGTTTTACACTGAATACTTTGTTTCACTGAACGACAGTGAAACTTTTTATTTTGATATGTCATCAACAAATTTAGAATGAAGTGAATTAAGTAAACACATTTCACCAAAATACATAAGGCGTTACAAAATAAACAATTAACATTAAAAGATTTTTAATGTTTTAAATAGCGTTAATTATTACTGTGAAAATATTATTTTAGTGAATATACTTAAAGATAAAGCAATTGCTAGTTAGTTTAAATTTACAATTATTTATAAAAAAAAACAAATATATTTGAAATGCTATATATTTAATATTTTTTCTCCAGTATAAATATGAAAAGCAAGGACTTTTAACTTTCATAAGTTAACAAGTCTGTGGATAATGAACAACAGTACCCTTACGCCTTGACCTGATTTAAAAACATCTGAATAGACTTTAGTCATGATACATTTCAGTGTCCTTAAATATCTAAAACCATTGTATTGAAGTGAAGCCATTTTGTACCTTATGTGAAAGTAATCATTTTAAGTGGAAGAGTTTCTAAAGCCCTCAAGCAAAGCTTTAGCAGTTTGAGGACACTTAAGAAGCATAATCCACCTCATCTTAATATCATCATCTAAATGAGCCTAACATAAGAACAGTCTATCAAGCTAAAGCGTGTTATCAGGGATGAGAATATCCTCATAGTGGGCTACAGAATGTAATAGCAGGCTTTTACAGCGTCACACAGTTAGAACGGGCTGTTTCCCATCATTCACAATAATACAGGCTAAAGACTGTGCCACAAGAGGAACCTTAATGAGACCATTTTATGACATTGGAGATAATGGATCCTTTCTTTCTTTCTTTTTTTCTTTCTTTCTTTCTTCATGTTTGAATATTTCAGTTTTGGTTTAAGTTCTGAGCAAGTCATATTAAACATACCAAAAAGGTTTTTAGCAGTCTTCTCAAACTCACTTAAGTTTTAACATATTTTTTAAGTACTTAAGTTTTTAGACAATCTTAATCTTATATGTTTTCATACAGGTTCAAACAATTAATCTGTTTTAATTTCACATGAATGAATCTGTTGTACTGAATGACTAAGGCACATTTTTATACATATTGACATTTATTATTATTATTATTATTATTATTATTATTTGCAATATCAATTAAAGAAGAAACATTTAAACACTTTAATTGCATGTAAATTGTCAAGAACATTTCCTTTGTGAATTTAATTTGATGTAAACAAAATAGGATGCTTCATTTTTGACCTATGTATGTACAATATGGTATAAGCGAATATACTTCTCTGCCGGTCTAAATTCAATAAAGGGATGGTCCAGAGTGTAGTTTAAGACTTTGTTGTGTTTATAAGATGCAAATTAATGTGTGTTCATGCATCAAGTGTAGAAAATCACATTATTTTATATCTTACTTTGATTGTATACAGCTACTCAGCTAGCATGAAAACGGCTGTCTTATTTCCTAGTTCCTCGGAAGACCCGCCCTCAAGAGACTGTGATTTGTCAGCTAACATAATGTGCTGTGATTTGCAAATCATCTCCACATCACCAGGAAACATCTCTTTTATAACATAACAGCACCTCTGGCCACGCCCTTCACTGCGCAGGGTGTGTGTGAATAACCTGAAGGGTTTATGACATCATTAACCCGGATGTTTTTTTTGTATTCCTCAAACTTGGTTGGCTTTAGGCTTTGCTAAGCTAACTCTGTAAAAGCCAATGTCTCTCTTTGCATTGAACTTTGAGCATATTGCATCCAGAGATGTTTTTTACTTCCACACCACTACATTATACAAAAACTAAAGTTTAAAATATGATATCGTAGTGGACCAACCCTTTAAACATGAACATAACACACAAGAGTAGACTAATGAATGTAATTTTTACATGAAACATAAATACAGTTATTGATGTTTGATGTGCACAATTATACAGTAGATGTATGTCTCCAAACTATTTTCTTTCATTTAGTTCAGTTCAATTCATATTTATCTAGCGCTTTTACAGTGTAGATTGTGTCAAAGCAGCTAGATGTTCTAGTACATTGAAACGGTGTGAATCCAGTTTTCAGAGTTGAAGTTCAGTTCAGTGTGGTTTCATTTTCACTGCTGAAAGTCCAAACACTGAAGTGCAAATTCATGTATGCGCAGCTCCACAAGTCCTAAACCAAGCAAGCCAGTGACGATAGTGGGGAGGAAAGCTGCAGTATAGGCACCAGAGGCTGGACAATAAAATGGGTCATTGAAAGTACATCATTATTTTGGATTAAGTGTAAAGTGAAATATGTTAAGTGAAAAATGATGGTTTCTTATAATCTATTTTATTTGCCTTAAATTTGCCTTAAAGCAAAAAATAAATCAGCAATCTAAAAAAAGTAAAGCCCCCTGATATTTACCACGTTTTCAGATTTTAGCACATTCTCACACTGTTATTTACTTGTTTATTTTATTTTTTGGCTTCTGTTTTTGTCTTACCCACTGCCTACTGTTGAACTCCACTCTGTATCTCAAGTCTGTCGGCGTACGTGTCGAGCTACCAGACAAAGCCGTCCATATAGAGATAAGCAGTCAGCTGGTAAGTGCAAAGGAACAGCGTCATACAGTTTTAAAGACAAAATGCAGCCATACGTAGCTCTGGCTACATAATTTGTGTTCTCCAGAAAGGTATATAGGGCTACATTTTCAGACTGAGCCTATTTTGGACAATATAACCAACATATACTCATTCTGAAAACGTAGCCCTATATACGCTTCTGGAGATCACGGATTATGCAGCCGCACGTATGGTTGCATTTTGTATTTAAAACTTCCTTTTTCCTTTTTGGGCTTACCAGCTTACCGCTTGCCTCCATATGGACGGCTTTCTCACTTGTTAGCAGTTTTTACGGTGGCTAACTATGTAGGTCGGCGGACTTGAAACACAGAGAGGAACTGACCGCATTGACAGAGTTCGAGTCCAGTGAAGAACGGTTCTAGAAATGTATGTCAGTCAGTCAACAGCAGCTTCTGGTGGATTTACATGAGAACAGCAGGCACGAATGGCACTAGCAAGAAAAAAATATATATATGTACTGTGAGTTTGATCCATCTTATGCTATGTTCACACCAGATACGAAACGTGTAGATAAATCACGCTATTCTCACGTGAATAGCCGCTTGAATATTTGATTCAAACATTCAGATGTTTTTATTATAATGTGTTCAAAAGTGTTATTTTGGGGGCGTGTACATAGTTTGCTGTTTTAGGGGCGTGTAGCTTCACATGAAAATTTGTTTCAAATTCCCGCCCAACGTATCAAGGGGGTGGAGCCAAGAGCTCGCCCGCTCTGTGTTTGGCAACAAACAGGCAGACAGAGACGCTGCATGAGAGGAGCTGCATTCAGCCGTACATGTACGCCTCGGCCACAGACCAAGCAGAGAGTACACAATCATTTTTGTCTTTGTATAGTTTCTCAGCCAACTGTGTGCTAGTTTAAAGTGCCGAGTTTGTACACAGACTAATGACCCACTTAGAGCCGCGACTTGGCACAACAAACACAAATATTCGCATGTTCAGATGGCACTCTGTGGTAGAGATCTGCGCGGGACTAAATATTGAATCCGGGATTAAATATTGCCTGAATCCGACCGCTCCCGCCAAAATTCAGCATTTGTTGTCCCGCTACCCGCCGCGTTCCTTCCCGCTAACAAACGGGGGGAGAACAAAACCGAAAACCACCCAGCTATACGGAGTCCAGACAGACTATAATAAGCTGTCTGTATAAACACACACAGATAAGCAAACTCTTTCTTTCTTTCTTTCTTTCTTTTTCTCTCTCTCTCTCTCACACACACAGACAGCAACACAAAGGTCTCTCTCTCATTCGCGACAATCATATGAGGCAAAGGTGCTCGCACTTTACAGCTGCACCTAGTTAAGATCACACTCACAGGGAGCTTCTTTGACCTCGAGAAATGCAAACGGCTGAAGTTTAAGGTAGACGCAATGAAAAATACACGTTTGCAAACCTACCGAATGCTGATCTTGTGTTGAGCCCAATGAGCCTTACATCTAAAAATAGAGCAATGTTGTTCCTCTAGTGACACCGCTTTGACTCACATGCTAAAAATGGCGGACGTGAAACAACAAACTGAGAATATGGTGACACGCGCCTGTGCTTGACGCATGTTCCACGTCTGGTGTGAACGCAGCATTATGTGACATTTATAGCCATACTGAAAGCAACAACAAATTGTTTACCTCAGATCTTTAAAATAAAATTACTAGCAATAGCATAGCATCTTGTTACATGTACTGTACTTATTATAGTTTAATCCAAAGTACAAATTTACTTTGATTTTATAGGACAAAAATCAAGTTCAACCAAAGTAATTAAATTAATTTATGATCTCTATAAAAATATTTTACATTTTAGTGTATGAATTTTTTTCCCCTTTGGCAGAATAAATATTTGGATTAATATTAATTACACTTTTAGTTTCAAACAAGTCAACGATATAATTTGAGGAAAGTGTAAGAAATGACAGTTTTTTTAGGCTAATCAAAAGCAAAATTATACTTTGATGTTATGATAAAAAGACAAAAAAAAAAGTCTAAATAAAAATCTACATTTTACCAAAGTAAAAAAATAATAATAATTAGTGTAATATAGAGAATAATAATTTTCTATAATAAACAATATGTTTACCTTGTGTGAATGTATTTTTTTTACCACAATTAATATTTTTGATTTAGATTGAAATTTATTTTTAAAGTTTGAACCAAAATTATACTTTTTCAAAGTACTATTTTACTTTCAGACTTCATATTTATCTAATGAGTCAACAATCACACAACGTTTTGCACAATAAAAATGCTTAAATAACTGCAAAATGCTGATGAATTATAAAATACTGGAAGCAAATCATTTGTTAGGACTTTTTTTTTTTGACATTTTTTTTTCCAGGCCTGTTTTGCATGTAGGTCATTATACTACTTATTATAGTTGTTAAGTAAACTCGAACTTTTGAACTAAACGACCAGTATTGAAGTGATGTGAAGTGAATAATGGTCTTTTATATTTGACATATGTCTGTATTATTGATTATGTTACAGTGTGTTTGCATCATTGTTTTATGTTATTTCCCTCTTTAATAATGTAAAGCTGCTTTTGAAATTGCTGGTGTTTACATTTTTTATATAATTATGACTTTTGCAATAATGTCTTTCTTTCTTTCCAACATTAAAGTGTACTGTATGTACTGTATGGGTAAAGAAACCATCAACACTGCAGCACTACAAGGCATGAATTATCATACAGATATTTGTTTTGTTGTTTTCTGCAGATGATGAAACAGTGTGCCAGGAGGCAGATGACTGAGCCTGTCTTCAGGGTTGCTGTCCTGCTCGCATTATGTAGCCTCAGTATCGGAGTCGATGTCCACCAAGCTCAGAAAACACCATCTATCTCGAGTGCAGCACTTCAAAGACATAAAAGAGATTGGAAATGGGATAAACTGTATGCGTATGAGGAAACACGACCTAAAAACCCACCTGAAAAGATTGGAAAGGTAGACGGTCTTGTAAACAAATGGATCACACTTTAATTTGGAGAGATCAGTTCACACAATTAGCTGTGATTTCTTCCACAGACAACATTACATTTGCTGTGCAATAATAGTTAATTAAAGGATTAAAGGTGACATTGGATGCTCATTTTACACAAGTTGATTCTTTAGGTTCTTAGCATATCCCCAACAGGCACACAACGTCATATGATATAGGTATTTGATTATATTTTGGTCACGATGTCAGGGGAGCAAAGTCCAATGTCAGTTTAACGTCAAATAAAGTCATAATAAGACGTCAATACAACGTCAGTATAAGTATCAGTAGACGTTGATCTTTGGCTGATTTTAGGTTGTGAAATTAACTAACCAAAGTCATCTTAACATTATAATGTGGCATCCATACACCATCTAGGTCTAACAACAGTAGATGGTGATCTTTGGTTGGTTAAAATTTGTAGCATTAACTAACCAAAATCCAACATCATATTAATGTCAGAATGATGTCCATACAACGTCAAAGTATAACATTGGTAGACATTGATTTTTGGTTGGTTTTAAGTTTTGGAATTAACCAACCAACCAACCAAAGTCCAAGTTTTCATTTCCAATCAAAATCCAATAACGATGTTGAGGTACAACTTCAATCTGACATAATTTAATAATAATAAAAGTAAGCTAAAATTGCTCATCTGCACCACACCACACTAATAATCACAGTTCGGCATGTGAGAGGATGATGATGTGATTCTAACACCAGTAAACTGAAGCTTACTGAACATAAATTAACAATAATGAATTATATATTAAAATGTTCTATCTTTCAGACACAGTGTAGGTACAGCTACATCTTTGCATGCAATTTGATGTACAGTAAGTCCGGAAATGTTTTACTCACACAAACATGTTTTTGCCCACTCTTTCTGGAACATTCCCTTCACAAATAAAACTAATCAGCTTTACTATTGCCTTTTCTGAAGGTGGTATTTTGTCTAAGGACACCTGTGAACCTCTACATACACAAAGTAGAGTGCATGCCAGGATCGCTTCATTGTTAAGAATCTAAGTGAAAATGTAGTACGATGTCACCTTTAAGGAATCTAAATTTGGGTCATGCAGGAAAAAGGTATTATACAGTATAGCATTAAAAGCAGCCAATATTTTGGTAATATTCTACTGATGAGCAAGAATTTAATAGTGAAAAAGTATCTTCAAACTATTAAATCATGATTTTGTCATCAGTTCAAATAACATTCTCAACGTACTATCCAGTTATAAATTAGATCTAATTGAAGAGGCATTTAGGAACTGCTGTTTTTAAATAATGATTGCCTTTGTTTATAAATATTTTGTGTGTATTTCTTTTTTCTTTTAGCTAGAAAATACATTTTTTTCTTCGTCCACAAGATATATTCTCAAAGGAGATGGAGCTAAAGACAAGTTTGGTGTAACTGACAATGGGGATATTGTTGTCCTTGCAAAGCTGGACCGGGAAACACAAAGTGTCTACAATCTCTCAGCTTCTCTCCTCAACATACATACTGGAGAGTTAGTTGACAAAGATGAATCATTTGTAATAGTAGTACTGGATATTAACGACAACATCCCCGTTTTCGATTCTGACCAATCTGGATCCATCAGCGAATCCTCTAGAGCAGGTAACAGACTAACACAAGCATGTGCTTGTCCATTGATGCATGTTGCTTTCTGTGTTGGCAGCATTTAGAATAATATGCAGTATTGACAAAAAAATTAACAAGAATAGACAGTTATCTGAATTAATGCAAGTAAAAAAAAAAGAATGTATCAAAAATGAAATTGTTTTTTTTTTTTCATTTTTCAAATACATTGACTTTGTAGGAACAACTATAATGAAAGTAAAAGCAACAGACGCTGATGATTCCTCCACTGAAAATGGAAGGATTGACTTCAAACTACTAAATGGCACAGACCTCTTCAAAATCAAGCCCAATGGTAACACCAAGACTGTATTTATTTGATTAGGAATGCAATATAGACAGTGATTTTACACCTATATAAAGTACATAAATAAAGTAACTGTCTAAAGTTACTTTTTTAGGTTTTATTTAAAGAAAAACTGATCTAAATTAACACATTTACAGACTTTTTTGTTTATTCATTTGAGCTACAACATACAAACAGACTGTTAGATTGAGATTGACTTAATTTAATTGTCATAAATTATTAATATGGTATTCAGTGGATGACAATGTTTTGTAGGGTTTTTTTTATTCAACTAAATAAATACACATTTGTCAATAAGCATGTTTAAGATTTAATATTTCAGTACATTAAAATCAAGCACTTTTACATTTCGACTGAATTGAAACGGAGAACATCTTGATTTGTGTGCTTTGTTTGCCACTGTTTTTTTTTTTTTTTTTTAGGTGACCTAATAGCATTGAAAAGTGACCTCGACCGTGAGAAACAGAGTCAGTATCTTATTGCTGTTCAAGCCAAAGACATGCCAGAACACCTGACTGGGAATTCTGCCACTACCGTTGTTACCATCAACATAAAAGACATAAATGACAACATTGCCACCTTTAAGAAAGGCAAATAAAATAATACTTAAGCTAAACTGCATGCTACTGTATAAAGTCAGCAGCACCAACAAAACATCACTTTCTTTTACAGAAAGATACCAGTTTACAGTGAAGGAAGACTTGAAACCCGGAAGTGAAATTGGCCTTTTAGAGGTGGAGGACAAAGACGAGATACAAAACAAAGATCCAACATTTGCGCTACAATCTAAATTCAATGATGTGTTTGATATTAAACGAACTAAAGAGAAAGATGGAATGCTAAGCCTCAAAGTGGTAAGTGCGTCAAATATTTTATACAAAACTAGTTATTAAACATTATTTAAGACTGAGCCATGTTGTTTACTTGGACTTTTTTTTTTTTTTTGAAACACTTACAGCCTCTTGACTATGAAAAGGAGAAGACACACAAGTTTATCGTAATTGTGGAAGAACACACAGTATCGAGAACACCTGATAACAAAGGGCTGTTGAAGAGAACCGAAGTAATCATTGATGTAACTGATGTTGATGAACCACCTATTTTTAACCAAACAGAGTACACGTTTAGCGTGTTCGAGGGCCCGTTCAAGAATCCTGTCATTGGAGCTGTTTCAGCAAAAGACCCAGATAGTGCCAGTTATAAAATACGGTATAAACTGAACTCTGTTTTTATTTATAAATCAAGATGAAAAAAGTTTTTGAACTGTCTTATATGTGTAGATGGAGCTCAAGAAACCAAATGTTTAATTATTTAATAGTGACATTTGATTTCAATCCCACCAGGTATACCATTGAAGACGCAAACTGTCCTGTAGATGTGGATCCTGTAAATGGATATTTGTCTTTGAAGAGGACACTGGACAGAGAGCAAGAATCCTTATATACATTCCAGGTTACAGCACATGAAGATGTGTTGAATGGTAGGATGCTTTCATGACTCATTTGGAAAATTTCCACATTTTATGCAAGTATGGCAAATGCAATACAAGTTTGGAAATAAACTTTATGTTCAAGTTCAAGTTCATTTATTCATAGAGCACATTTAAAAACAAGACTGACCAAAGTGCTGTTGATAAGACAAAGTGAAATAAAAATGCAGAATATAAAACATAAAAAATGAGAAATTGCTGGAAAAAAACTTTAGCAGTAGAAAGGACAAAATAATATTGAAAATAATATTAAAAAGCCAAGGATTTTTTTAGGAGTGATTTTAAAAAAAGATAGTGATGGAGCCATGCTTTATGTGCTGTAATATACTGTATATAATGTACATATTTGACATTTTAACTACAGAACTATCTCTTTCTCTCTCTCTCTTTCTGTCTGTTAGCAGTTCTTATTTGTAAGTGACTTAGGATAAAGACATCTGCCAAATGATTAAATGATTATTATTATTATTATTATTGTTGTTGTTGTTGTTGTTATTATTATTATTGTTGTTGTTGTTGTTGTGATTATCATTATTATTATTATTATTATTATTATTATTATTATTATTATTATTGTTGTTGTTGTTGTTATTGTTGTTGTGATTATTATTATTGTGATTATTATTATTATTGTAAATTTTTACCTTTAATTAATGCAAAAGCCCAATTTATACAATAATAGCTACTTGTTATAAGCTTTAAAAAGGTGTCTAAATGTGTCCAGCATATAATATTAGTATTATTTTATTTTTATTTTTATTTTTTCAAAGTGTCAACACGGTTTTGTTTGTATAGTGGAAGAATCACAAGCATGCTGAATTAGCGCTGGCTAAATGGTCTGTTAATCGTGAATTCGCTTCAAGAAACCCATAAGAATTGGACTTCTGGGAACTGTTTTGTTTGCAGTGCTAAATATTATGTATCTTTGTATAATTATAATTGTTAAATATTATAATTTTGTTATTATATTATATATTTTTTAAATCTTTACATATTTTATACATTAATTACCAAAGAACCCTAACTAAACAATGGTAAGATGTAAACTTATGGAGTACAAATACTGTATGTTGGTAGAATACTATTGTTGGTACAATAGTAGCATGCTGTGTATGAGACAAGATTAATAATCATCATCCACAGATGATTTATATGTCTTTATATCTTATATATTAATTTTTTGCTCTGAATCCGCAGGTCTTAAATCCTCTACTATGGTTAGCCTGAAGGTTCTGGACATTAATGACAATGCACCAGAACTAACCAATGGGAGCTACGTGTATGTCTGTGAGAATGATAAACCTAACACAGTAAGGAGTTGTTCTAATGCATTTCATATGAACACATGTATAACGATTGACCTTTAGAAAATATCTGTATTCATTCATTGCTCTCTTGCAGATAATTGGAACTATTGGTGCCTCCGACAAGGATGAAAATTCAGGCAGGTTTCGCTTTACTCTTGCAAGAAAGAGCTCAAACTTTTCCCTCTATGATAACCAAGGTGAGTTACTAAAGATCATTCACAGAGTGCTTATAATTTGTAACTATAACTGTAATCAATCACATTATAGATACAGCAAAATTTTTGTAAAGTTGTAACAATCATCCTCACGAGGGACATTAAGGGTTCTATTAAATCAAACTTTGATTGCTTAATTTGAATAAGTGTGAATGCAGCTATCCCACTCTTGGTGTGTAAACAGACCAAAGCCACTAAAAAGATGGATCTTGCTCTGTTTAATAGGAAGTCTGGATTGGTTTAATAGAAATATAAATGCAAAGCAGATCAAATGCATAAAAGTAGACCAAAAAACAACACATGAAGTCACATATTATTACATATACAGAATTTTTTTTTATCCTTAAATCAGGTCATCGAAAACAGTAAAAATTAAAAACTGAACTTCATGTGTGAGCACAGCGTAAAATTTAAATCCATATTCCCTGTCTTTCTGCTCATCATAGTGTAATCAGGCATAAGAAGAATAAAACAAAAACACACCAGAGCACTGCAAAATGCATTAGGTACAAGCCACTGAAAGCAGCAGACCTGCACAGTGAATCTGTGATCTGACACTCGGTGTTCTGAATGTGTCATACCAAGAAACAATGAACCTTCTTTCCTCACAGCTGTATAATGAACTAATATGACAGAGTAAAGTTTTAAGTGGACAGAAATAATGCATTGACTGAAATTAGGAGACTTGAAATCATATTCTGTTGTTTAATACTATATTTATTCATTTATTATACACACACAAAAAATCCTTTTAAAAAATCTCCTCTTCATACAATGGAAATGTCCTCTTTGTTTTTATTTTCTAACCAAAGAAAATAAAAGTCAAACATGTTGCTTAATTTTTATATAAGTATATAAACATATTTTAATTTTTTTTTTCGTGACACAAAAGTTTATAAAAGCACAGCAGACATATAACAATCATTTGACGTAGGACAACTTACAACCAACCAACAATGAATATATTGTTTCAATTATTTCTAATTTCTCTTTCATGTAAACTGTCGTAAATTTGATGTCTCATCAACTACAAATTATCAGACCGGAGGTTTAGAATATCAGAAAATAGACTTTATTCTCCATAATAAAGCCGAGAAAGAGCAGAGCAGACCCCAGAGCATTTTGAAGTCTCTCCTGGACACCTTCTAAAGTCTCTCCTGCTCCTTCTCCTTTATTTATGTTTTTGACACACCCCTATGTGTCTCTTTTTAACTTTTGACCATTTTTGAATAGGTTTTCTAGTCTAAGGGGTCCTGCTATTCTTGGCTCTCAGCCCACTAGCTCATGTCAACAGAGATGTTACAGGTCTATGTCAGCAACTGTTTTGACACCAAAGTTCTCTCTCCATAGATGCAACTTATGCAAAAGGATTAAGTGTTTACATACATTGTCATGAAAGCATAATCACTTGATAATATGTTACTCATTCTAACTTCTGACACATATAGCTTCATAGAAGTATTTAACATATATAATCAGTGCTTTACATATTCAGTTATTCTACACAATCAGTCACTCAGCTTTCTCCTAGTGTTGCTCCTGTGCAGGCATACTCATCTTGCACAGTATTTTTAACACACGCTGGCATGGTTGCTGCAAACACTACATACATTTTGTGAAGAGAAAATTAACTTGTTTTACACTTAGAAAATACTTCACACTGAGAGAATAGAAATCTTCTTCAAAACCTATAAAATAAATACATTTATTTCCAACCTTAGAAATCTAACTTTTATTTAGTGATTTCAGAATGTTGTTATACCAGATTGTCCTCAGAATACGCTAGATGAACATTTTAATCCAGGCCACACGAATGCCAAAGTGAAGATTTACTCTTCCTACTATTGTGTGAAATGGGATATTCTTAGGCTTGGTTGCATTGAATTGTCACAAGAACCTCAGCAACGTTTCCCTCCAAGCATCAAGAGAAAACAAAATCAGAATAGAAAGTCAACAATAGCACTGTTGACGAAAATTGTTTGGGTACAAAAAAATCTGCAGTTTCCCCTGATTAAGAGCAAAAAGAACCAGTGCATCTTTTTGATTGTTCATTCTGGTTGTAGATAACACTGCGACAATTGTGCTGAAGCAAGGAGGTTTCAGTACAGAGAATTCGGAGGAATATGTGCTGGAAATCGAGATTGCTGATGGAGGAACGCCAGAGCAAAAGAGTGTTAACCTGCTGCAGATTAAAGTGTGCACATGTCAGTCGGGTCGACGGGTGGAGTACTGCATGTCCTACGCAAGGACTGGAATGAGTGTCAGTGCCCTCCTCGCCATCCTTCTCTGTATCATTACCATCCTGGGTAGGTTCATCTCAAATGGATTTTTTTTTTCTATTACAAAGAATTATGTTTAAAGCAAGTGACACAGTATTCATTCATTCTTTAGTGAAGAAACAAATCAAACACATTTTTAAAAGGAAACATTATTTGATTAAGTTATAAAAGATTATGTGATGGTATATGGATGGTCATACACAAACAAGTTACTTTTGCTGCTTGTTCAAAATACTTATTTAAAATAAGTTGAAACACAATTCTTGTTTGAGAATGACAACTTAATTTTTTGGTGATCAATTCACCTAAATTAGTAAAAACGATTGCCCCAAAATACTAATTGTCTTTTAAAATCCTCATATTTTGCCTTCATTCTTCAAACCCCAAAAATTGTCTACACATTTGGTTGTAATACGTTTTCAACCAGTTTGTAAATTGGTACAAAAAGCTTTGAAAATAGATTTATTTTGCTTTACATTAGGTATAGGCCGGATCTGAGATTCTGACAGTATCATCAGCTTAGATAAAAATATCACGACTTCATGATATTACGATATTGTGATTACTTGGCTAAAATATGTTATGCTCTATCTTTATACATATACTGCCATTTTGACTTAAAAAAAAAAAACTATAGTCTTGCTTGAAAATTGTAACTTGATTTTGTGGCATAATTGATGAGTATTTTACTTGCGAGATACTATGGTAACTGCAAACATTTGGAAGAAGTGCATTTGTTTCGATTTGTGATCAAAATTGACAGGAACCAGCTGTGCGCTTCAACAAAAATAATGCACACCTTCCAGCCAATCAGAATCAAGAATTTGAACTGACCATGGAGTCATTTATTTTTAAGAAACATTGTAAATATTTTGGAACATTAAACACGTCAGGCTTAACATGTTGGAGGGGTCTTTTCTGCTGGAAATACTGTTGTCTTGTTTTTGTACTGTTTTCCAAACCACGGTAAACATTATGACCGGTTATAGTCCCATGCCTATGTTATATATTTTAATAAGTACATTTTAGAATGAATATGTTGTTTCATTTTTACATACTATAACTAAAACATTATAAGCCAAACCAGAATGAATGAATGAATGAATGAATGAATGAATGAATGAATGAATGAATGAATGAATGAATGCTTTCTATGTGCATATAATCACTTGTATATAGGTCCACATGACAATGGGCTGTCTTTCCCTTATTAACTGAAGTATACATATCAGTACCTTTGAAAAAGATATCACCTCAGTGACAGATTTAGCTACTCTTCGAGAGAGTGTGAGATGAAGACAGTTATATGTACACCTTTTATAAAGTAGATGTTTACACTTAACAAGACAAGCCACTAATTAATGTTCAGTCACAGACGCATACTCGCTTTCACGCGCTGCCTTGAGGCTTGAGGCTAAGTTCCACCTGATGTTCTCTTTCAGTTAAAATCTATAAAGAGTTTAGATTAGATAGAAAGAGAGTTTAGATAAAAATAAATCTAAGATAAAATTAGTATGTGTGAATATAAGCAATAAAGAAAGAATTGTAACTCGTTGTTACAGTTCTACAGTACGCATTCATATTTGTTGTTAAGGCACTATTCCTGTCTGCAAAAAAAGTGACTTGTTAAACGTTTAAATCAACATTAACTATAATGTTAAAGAGCTTTGTTGTGATTTTTTAGATATTACATTTATCTATATTTTGATATATCTATATTATATTTTTCCTGGTCAGTCCCGTGTTTCAACTCTATTTTAGTGCCCTTATTTGTTCTGCAAATAATATGTCTAATTCAGTACATCATATTTGCTAAATTAATCAATAATTCTAATTATCTCATCTAATGATTTTTTTTTAGCTGAGTGCTATATTATTATCTTCTATCGAGTGATAATAGCGTAATAGGCATGGGGCAATATTCACTTTTTGTTAACTTCCAAAAGGTGAAGACTTAAATGTATGCAGAAAACTGTAGCCATGGTTACTGTTTGAATCACTATATATGCAAGTGTTGAAGAATCCAGAGCTGAAATGCACAAGAGATTTTACCAATCAGGGCAGATAAAGGGTTTAGAGAGGCTGGTTCCTTGGATAAACCATTTCAGTTGTTGCTCCAATATTTATAGTGAATTTTTCAACCAAACAAAAAATCTTTTTTTGACCTTGTTGAAGATCTCCAAAAACAAATTAGCATTTTAAAAAGTATATAGGGACAAAACTTCCTGGTAAAGTAAATCAGAATTTGTCAGGAGTATGAATAATTTCGGGCTTGACTGTATGCTGATATTCAATATATTGTGACATACACAATATTGATATCATGGACACTTAAAAGTTTTTTATAGTCAGTTAAATGCTAGCTGAAGGAGCGATATCAACAGATATTAAGCAGACAGTCTACTAATACTCAAATAGACCATAAAAATAAACTGTTACTAAATTTGTAATTGTTTTTTTAAAGGAAAATAAAATAGTAATATAATAATAAAATAGTATTTCTATGAACTATAATAATAACTATGGCTATTTTTTTCTGTTTTTTTAATGCATTAACTATGTTTATTGAGACTTTATTGTAAAGGATTACCCATCGTACTTTATCATCATTGTATAATTTGATTTGTTTAAAACCTTTAACTAACTCTAAACATACATATAAAATAAAGGACTTTTCTAAATATTGCTGGGGTTGGGCTTTGCAGCCTATAGGTCAATATCATGACAGTCAGAGGATAAAACCCCTTACATCAGGGGTGCTCAACCCTGTTCCTGGAAATCTACCTTCCTGCAAATTTCAGTTGAAACCCATATCAAACAGACCTGCCTGTAACTATCAAGTGTTGTTCAGGATTTAATTAACTGATTTAGCTGTGTTTGATAAGGGTTGGAGCTGAACTCTGTATTAAAGTAGATATTCTGGAACAGGGTTGAGCACCCCTGCTTTACATGCAACAAGAGGATTTGAACTCTAATGATACATTACTAAAATATTATTAATTGTGCTTATTTTTCTCTATTTAGTAATCGTAATCCTCATTGTGTTGAGACGGCGCTATCAAAAAGAAGTTCTTGTCACCAAGGCATCTGGCGAAATCCATGAGCAGCTGGTGAGATATGACGAGGAGGGCGGAGGAGAAATGGACACCAATGGCTACGATGTCTCCATCCTGTCTTCTGCCTGTCACGATAGCAGCTTTCGGCCCAGTGTGGGACCTGCACTCTATGCCATGGTAAAGAAACCTCCTGCTTGTAAGGGTGACATGGCCATGATGATCGAGGTGAAGAAGGACGAGGCAGATCGTGATCGAGATGGCATTCCCTATGACACATTACACATCTATGGCTATGAGGGAACCGAATCACTAGCTGGTTCCCTCAGCTCTTTGGACTCATCGTCCAGTGGGTCTAACCTGGATTATGATTTTATACATGAGTGGGGACCTCGGTTCAGGACCCTGGCTCAGCTTTATGGAGTAGACGGCTCTGATTCGGATAGCTCCTACTGAAGTCCATGGTCATCATCAGCTTGATGGAGACTGTGGTTTTCTCTTCATGGGAATTTTAGTAAGCATCCCATGCTACCGCTTTTTGAAAGAAAGTGCCAATATGTGTTTTTCCTCCATGCATTGTTATAATGAACACTACTGTATTTGAAATCTACAAAGAATAAAGGGCCATTCACACCAAGGATGATAACTAGCGATAATAATAGTGATGTCAGTCTATAAATCATTTTATGGAAGAACTGATTAAGTTTTTCCTTAATCATTCAAGGAAGAACAGCAAATTTTACTCCAAAATATAAAATGAAACTGGGACAAAAGAATTATATTTGACCACCTGGTGATTGACAAAATGATAGACAGGCAGTCAGAACATATCTTATCCTTGATCATTATTAATTGCAAGCTCATTTAACACACATTTACAGTACTACGCACAGTTAAAAGATTTAGCACTACAGACCCCTATTTATGATAGGATTCATGATTGTAGTTTCTAAATTTATATCAAGAGTCTACAATTGGCAATTAAATTTTTTTTTTGTTGTTGTAAATAATGTGTGCAAGTTTATTTGTAAACTAATTTTGAAAGTGGCACGTGCTTATGATTGATCACAGTTGGTCCTGCATTAGCTAACGCATGATTCACCAATCAGATGATTATTAACTCACTATAATAACTATAACCAGAGTTTCTTACCTCTGTTATCTTCGCCTTGAAGAACCCCCACCACCCCCCACAACCCCAGTAGCATTACCGTCACTGGTTTAAATCCTTAACAGGCCAGTTGTCATTTCTGTGCAGAATTTACATGTTCTCCCTGTGCTCGCTTCTGGGTTTCTCCCAGTTTCTCCGGCTTTCTCCCACAATCCAAAACATGTGTGATAATTTAATCGATTAATTTATATTAGCATTAAAGTCAAACTCTTAACCAGCAGTATATCTCTAAATAGCAATTTTTAATCTGTCATGAGCTCTAAATAAAGGAGGAGTTTTCGAGACCTACCTGAGCTCAAACTCCCCTGTCACCCTGCAAACGAGAGGGAGCCATAGGCTCAAAGATCATGAGGTCAGGGCTCTCTCCCGGGACAGCATGCCAAACTCACTTTATAATTAATCATCAGCTAAGTGTAAACTCTTGAAAGGATAAAAGATTATATGTAGGTGTATTGATGTAGCAAAGACAAAAAAAGTGTTATTAGATATTAGTTATTAAAACTATAATGTTTAAAAATGTTGAAAGAAAATATCTCTGTAAAATCTTAACAGTGCTTGGGAAATGTTTGAAATGCATTAATATTTCACAGAAGGGCTAACAATTGTGTCTTTAACTGTAATTGTGTGTTGGACATAAGTATTGCTATCGTTCTTGATGTGAATAGGCCTCAAATATGTGTTAGTTGAAAAAAAATGCCTTGGTCTTTCAGACTGGTTTTTGTCCAGGTGGATTTTGTATAAAACAGCAATGGACACTGGACCAAAAAAAAATAAAAACGCTTTTAGGCTGGTTCAAGCGTTGAGTTAACAATAGATATTGCTCTATATATGCTCTTTTTGCTCAAACCAATTTGTAAAGCACATTGTTTTTTTCTTATTTTAGATGTTGTATTGCTCAACTGTTTTACATTTTTGGACAATTGGTGGAGAATTTGTATGAATCTGTTGGCATGCACCAATATTTTACCAACCCAAAAGCCTAAAGTATACCATGTCCTGTTTTGTTCATGAATATTAGCATACACTAAGCCAAACGCACATCCTTTCAAAGTATGCTCCATTTGTTAGTGTGAATGAACACAGGCTCAACACAAGGATTAATCCTGCCAAGTATCTTTGCTTTTCCTACCCAAAAGTTATGATAACAGCCAGACAGAATCTGTTGCCATTTTTTGCTATTTCTGATGATAATTTTGTAATAAATCTGTGAATTTATGCAGAATGATTTTGGGAGTATCATAACTACAAACTTAATATATGAAATAAAAAAATAAAAACTTGTTTACCTTATATGTATTGTTTACAATGCAAATCCAAATAGAACCACCTATTTGGTAAACAAAGCAAGTCTCTCATTTAATATCTCTACTACAAGACAGATAATATTACTTTACAAACTGTAGTGTAAATAAATCATATGAACATCCTCATGTTAGTCAATACTATTACTGAAATTAATTTAAAAATGAATGAATATAAATTTACACACATTTACTCAAGTCAATTAATAGACTCGATGGCCTAAAAATCTGCGGATTTCTGCGCGCACAGATTCTGTGTGGGCCTAGTTATGATCAATAATAATTAAATCTTTCTACAAGTTAAAAACACTTTTAACCCCCTTATACATTTACTCATCAATACGGGTGCTTACAGGTCACATCTTTAGTAGTGTGCTGTTGTTTTTGCTCCATCTCCAAAGTTTATTTCAAAGCTTTAGAGCAGCAGTCAGTTCATTAACAAAAAAATAATAATTAAAGTCCATGCGTGAGCTCTGCATATATTGTACATGTGTTTACAATGGTGCATTTCACATACTATCCTGGGGTTTAATATTACATACAAATTCACCATCAATTGACCAAAACAAGAGTATCAGTTGTGAGTCTCAATGAGAGTGTGTTGAACATCATTACTTTTGCATTGTTTTTTTACGACTCGTGTTTTTGTTTAAAAGAAAATCTTCTGTTTGTCAGTTTATCATTGTCTGTAATGTTTTTTGGCCAGTGTAATTGTGAAGCCAGCATTGTTCAGCAGACTCTTCTCATCAGGAAAACTACTGTATTGCTGTGGGAGCAACAGAGGAAGTGCTGATAACTGTACTTTGAAAGAATTAAAGGCTACTCCAAGTTTATTTGACAGGACTCATCAGCACGTCGATTGTTATGAGTAAAGCCCAAATCTCAAAGGTCGAGCATAATAAGGCAATTGCAGACGTCTCAGGAAATCACAGTGAGTTGTATGCCTGTTGAAATGTTACAAGTGGTCGGAATCAATGTATTGTGAATCGTGAGCTTGACTATATTATTAACCTGAGAATATTGCAAAATTGTTAAAAAAAATCATGACAACAGTCAAAATGTAGCAGACCAGCCAGTGTCTTGACAATATTGTTCATCCTCCATTCAAGACTAAACAGAGAAGAGGATCTCCGTTCATTGACAAAACGTGTAAACAGTCTTTATACTTTAAATATTTACCCCTGTGCACAAACTCTACCCTATTCCCTCCATTAGCCACGGGCACAATCTGCGGAAGCCACCGTCTCCCTTTCCTGCAGGGAATTACACGCCAAGCACTCTTCTCCTTTACCGTTTAAAATGACCAGCTCCGTCACAGAAATGTCAACTTCCTGTCTGTGTGAGCGCAAGGAAATGCACTTCCTGTCCCCTTATCTTTTTAAGAGAAGGAGCAGATTGAAACTGTTTTCCTGTTTTCTTGTCTTGGAGGGGTAAAGAAAGAACACTTTGGAGAGCAGGAAAATGTTAAAGAACAACATAAATCACTGTCTTGGTCACACAGGCATTGTCCTTCGAGACAAAAATGTGCTGCTTTTTTTGTCTGCACCACTCTTGTAGGATCTGTTTTCATTGTTTTTTTGTTAAACTATCTGTGTGGTTCTAGTTGTAGACGTAGATATTCATTTACTAGACTGTTTAACAGCAGACCAGAGACTATTAAATTATCATGTGTCATATATCTCTTATTAAAAACAAGTATGGACGTTTGAAGAAAAACTGGAACTGGAAATAAGATGGAAATTGTTATGCGAGTGTTTCCTGTTGTTAACACATTTTCTGTGAATAAATGAAGAGTTCAGATGCAAAAACCTCTATATTTTCATCGAAAATGTACGGCCTCCATTGTTTATGTTGAGATATTTCACTTTAAAGACCAGGAAAAGGGCTCATTCTTTGCCATACAAGTGATATTACTGAACATACACTCAGGAGCGTGATAGAAATGCTAATTTTAGAGGAAAATTTCAGATGGAATTTAGAAGTCTTTGCATCTAAACTCTTTAAATGCTCCTTGAAAAGATTTTTACTGGCCAATAGACTGTTTAAACGTCTAAAATGTGTCATGTGAACTTTTTACATGTATAAATGTGTCTGAGATTTGTTGAGAAGGTCCAGTAGATGTCAGTGTTGGACAGTCAGACTTAACATTCCAGCGTGTGGATCTTGTGTGTTTAGAGGGACAAAAACATGTGCCTTTTTTGTATCGTTACAATATTTAATCGTTTTGTTTTCTCTTTAAAAACAACTGCCAATTTTGTATTTGAATAATAAACTTCATATTCCATAAAAGTCGTTTTATAGTCGTTAATTAAAATACTAAACCCCAAAAGGCAGGAATCATTCCCGTTTCTATTTTTTTTTTTTCTTAAAATATGGACCTTTATGCAGTTATATACTTCGTTTTCTGTTTAATCATGAGATTTAAATACTTTTTAAGCACTGTTTTTAGTTGGATTAGCTTGTCGGATGGTCATCAACCACACTTTTTCATGTACTAAAAACATTTTCTTAAGATTTAGAAGAAAAAAATGAGAATAATGCTTATTCTTCAAATGAAAATGTATTACATCATATATCATTCTAAAAAAGGATGCTGTTCAAGTTTTAAATTAAAAATTAGACTATTGTCATTTGTACGGCAAACACAAACTGGCAGCACATTTCGTCACCTTATAGGTTATTGAGTTATTGACATATTCTAATTAAATGACAACTTTTTTATAAGTTTTTTAAAAGTTGTTACAATATAACACAGAAATTGTTTCCTATATGGTATGCAAAACATATCAATACCTCAAAATCATTCAGAACGTAGATAGAAACTTAAAATTCCAAAGCCATCGTAGCTTCAGCGTGACAGGAAAGTTAAATCGTCAACGATTTATCTTTCCTTAGTCACGTCGACGATTTAACTTTACTCAGTCAAGCGGAAGCCTCATTCTGCTTGGTCTTAAAGCCTTCTTCAATGGTTATTTTCACAATTTATTATGGCATAGCAGTCAAAATAATGAGCTTGTGTTTGGGATAAATTCTGGACCTTTTTTAGTGAAGGGTACAGGTCTTTCAAACCACCTGTATCTTCAGTCAACAATACAAAGTAAATATTTTGATGAATGTTGAAAACCAGTAGCTATTGGAATTTGTATTGTTTGTTTGTTTTCTTGTTCTATATAGACGTCAATAGGGTATATTTACACAGACTTTTAATTTCAGTCGGCCAGTCTCATGGGCTTCCGATTAATTGCCATTCCATACAAATATGGCACGTTTAAGATAAAAAAACAGCAATCTTCACTGTCTGGTTGAGATAGGATATAAAGTAGGTTTCAGACCAAACAAGAAGCACTGCATTAAATTATTCCCCGCCATATCTTTAAATTAAATTTTACCCTAGTATTTTCAATAGAGTTTCTGCGCTAGCGTGCTGCTAATGACGTGTCTGCGTTTAAACAGCCTTTCATCTCTTTTTACCCTTTAATAACCAAATGATAGACTAAGGCACTCGAAAAATGTGGAAATTTTAAATTTTACTTAAAGGGGTGGTCCAGAATGTTATTTTTAAGGCTTGGTTGTGTTAATAAGATGCAAAGCAATGTGTGCTCATGTTTCACTTGAAGGAAATCGTGTTATTTTTTCATAAATCTCACTTTGATTATACACAGCTACTCAGCTAACATGAAAACGACTGTCATATTTCCTAGTTCCTCTAAAAGGCCCACCCTCAAGTGACTCTGATTGGTCATCATCATAATATGCTGTGATACGCCGATCGGCTTCACGTCACGCCCTGACAAGCACGCGCGTTTTGTGTAAACAGTCAGTCAGTCAGTCAGTCAACACGTGTCTGTAACGAGTGAAAATGGGATGCGGCTCCTTTAACTGTTTCTGTGCCTTTTAGTGTGTTTATGCGTGTATACGATGAAGTATTTGTAACACGAGAAGCGCATGTGCGCGGGAGAGATTTTTATTGTTCTTTTTCTCTCATGCTCGGATTAAGTTATTTTCTATGGTGACAGAATAAAGCACAAGATGTGAGATGAGACCTTTGTGAGCCTGGATTGATTTGTTTTTGATGTTACACTCCAGTTGGGAAATCATTGCTGTATTTTTTTTAAATCAATGCGTTACAGGACGTCTTTCATGCATATGCGGAATATGCCTGTGTAAGTAACATGAATCGTTCACATATCTTTTGCGACTTTATTGTCCGAGTTGTAAAACGCATAGCATAGCTGCCTATAGAGAGAAACTCTGCCGTCTCCCACAGAGAGACGCAGGTGCTGGCCAAGAGTGCGTGTATGTGTATGTGTGTGTGTGCGTTTACAGCCGTTTGATAAATATGGATTTGTAACGTTAGCTAAGTCGTTAGCGGTTACCATAATTTCCCGTTGTTTACATCTTTGCTACAACACACCGTTAAAGTTAGACACTGTACATGTCATGATCAATTTTAACAAATAAAAACACTTACAGGTCATGACTCAGAGTTCACAGCGTCTCCTTGCTCCATCTTTGAGGAGATTTTAACTGAATCCAGCACTGAACTGGGAGAGATTCTGGAAGCTGTGTTTTGTCAAATCATGCTTGCTATGTATTTTATAGTTCTCTGGAACATAATTAATATTGAACTGTAAGCACTTCTGTGTTTGGGTCGTGTCATTTGGAAGCCCAACAACAGAAACAGAACAGCTCTGTGGAAACAGCAGGATGGCATTTCTCTCTCTGCAGTAACGTTACAGCGCCTCTGGCCACGGCCTTTACCTGCGCAGTGTGGGATGCGCAATAACGAACTTTTGTGATCTCACAGGGGGCGGAAGTATTTTTTGTAGTCCCCAAAATTCGTTAATTGTAGGCGTTGCTAAGCTAACTCTGTACAAATCAAGGTCTCCCTTTGCATTAAACTTTGAATATTTTACATTCAGAGATGCTGTTTATGTTCACACAGCTACATTACACATCAACTGAAGTTTAAAATATAATATCGTAGTGGACCACCCCTTTAAAAAGTAAAAGAATAGTTTTTGAGTGCCTTGAGCTGTTTCTGTTGTTGTTTTGATCTCTTACCCAAAGATCACAGGACAAATATTTGAGCTACCCCTGAGCACTTTTTCTTTGTTTTTGAGTGCTTATTTAGTGTGTTTAACTGAATGTATTTGACTTACATTTCATTGATACTGTAAAAGGAACGTTATGAAATTGAAAATAGTCAAAGCTTTCACCGGAAGTTTAACATTGGCTGAAAAACATCAGCTATGCTTATACTCCATTGGTATCGTATTTTTATTTTCGCCATGCAGAAAACTCATGAAGGAAACACTTGAGGTTGAGTCAACGTTACTTTTTTCCCGTTCATTACTTGAAGGACAAAAAAATCAAGCATACGCCTCTTTTATACTTCTCAGGAGGCAGAAGAGATGTGTGTTTTATTAAAGCGATTCTGTCCGTGTAGCAGTGTGCCTTGAGGTGAAGCTCACAATGTCTGTTGTTTATCGCGTCGACAAACAGATCATACCGATAATGGCACATTGGCGGAAATTCCACACTGATGTCACGCCTAACACATCTGTGAGACACCCAGCTGGGACTTCCTGAGGCTTCAGATGCATACATTCATATAGCTACACAACAAGAGCTTTCCTATGGACACACTGTATGGATAATTTGCAGGCCCGTAGCCAGCCTGTTGAAGTTGGTGGTTCTTTTTCGCAAAAAGTGAACATTTTTAAAGTTATTCCCGTCATTTTGTATTTAATTATAAGAAATAGGTTACATGCCTCATTTTAGTGGCATTTTATCTTGTAATTTGTGCTTGGAGGCTTATTGGCTGATAATGTGCAAGGTTTTTGATGTATACCAACAAATATTTCCTCTAAATATTTCCAATTTTGTCAAATTGCTTAAGCTATTAGCTACTAAAGTATTTATTTACAAATATTGATTGAAACTGTATGTTTTATATTAGGCTACAATTAATTGAATAATGTTTTTAGAAAAAAATGCTTGAAATCTGTCTTTATTTGATTGAGGTCATATTGTATTTGCTCCATCAAGAGGACAATAGAGCAGAGATGCCCAAAATACTGCCCGAGGGCCAAAGTTGGCCCCTAATAAACTTTGATTTGGCCCACTGTCCATTTGAGAATAGTTTGAAGACTGTAATTTCAAATGAGTCAGGCAATTGACCATTCTCACGCTCTCACGCCACACATCACGGGTGACAGCGAGAGAGAGATCAGGCCTCAGATTCGATGTGTGGCCGCACGTCACAGTTATACTTCACTGCAATTTTTTTAATATTGGCTCATCTAAATTAACTTTTCATTTGATTAAAAGCCGAAATATTGCCACACAGACAAAGCAAAGTCGTTTTTTGAAGAGAGGGGCTTTAGTGATAAAAGACGCACACACACACACCACTCTTGTTGGCCTATTCATCACTGATTTTTTTTTTTACATTAAACGCATAATAATCAAGTGCAAAGAGAAGAGCTGAACTTTGGAAAAAGTGCTTGCTGTGCTGCTGTGCTGCGGTTGCCGTGATGTGGTTGCTTGTTTCTCTGCAGTTGGCTTGTCAGTGCTAAATCACTTTTGTTTTAATAAAAAAATAAGATAATTTATTATTAAGCATTGTGAGATGATGGTCGCGTGATTTTTAAAATGAGTATGCCTTGCGTATTTATGGATATTGATAAGCTATTGATAGGCTTGGAACAGCCTATCATTCTGTTATTATTCATGTATTCTGTTAAAAGATTTATGTGTTCGTCCTTGCTACAAGCAACGAAAAAAAAAAATGAAAAACTTAATTGAAACAATTTATGTATGGCATGGCCATTAAAAATACAATGGTCCTTAACCAGATAGTTTTTCAATTTACTTAAAGATAATGTTACTACAGTCATGTTAAAAAAAAAAATCGGAATCGTGAAACGGTCAAACTTTATAATTTTATTTTATTTATTTATTTTTTTTTTGCCAAATCGCCCAGCCCTACGACATATGCATCTTAAAATTGGGAGGGTTTTCTGTAAAAGAAGACCATATTCATCAATCTACTCCGATGTATGTGACCAGGCCACTCTTCTGAATTCAACGAGGCAAAATTCTGTTAGAACAACAACAGCAAAGGAGCAAAACATGCAGCAGAGCTGAAGTGGTTTAAAGGAAATAATTATAATTTAATAAATAAATAAATCCTGTAATCTTCTATAAGGGAAGGGTCTACTCCCATCGGTTCACTCTCATAATGCTGGTATTAAAAAGTTATCAATTTAAGTTAATGGATTCACATTTCAGAAGGGGTGTACAGGTGTCGGCACGCAGTGAGTTTTGGAAGACGTCAAAACTTGAAGTTAAATAATATGATTATGATCTTATTTTGACTAAGCATAGCTCCTGATAAATTGTTTTGTTTGAAGCAGAAAGGAAGGATAAAGTCAAGGAGTTTTGACTTAATAAACCTAATTCTTAGCTATGAATCGGGTCTAAGACAACACACAACAGATTTTGTAAAACATTTTTTTGTGTGTACTATATAGAATTTCATTCTAATGAAATAAATTTTAATTCATTCATTTTCCTTCAGCTTAGTCTCTATTTCAGAGGTCACCATAGTGGAATGAACCGCCAACTGTTCTGTTTACACACACACTCTTACACTACAGCCAGTTTAGTTAATCAATTTCCCTATAGCGCATGTGTTTTGACTGTGGGATTAAACAGGAGCACCCAGAGGAAACCCACGCCAACATGAGTAGAACATGCAAACTCCACACAGAAATGTCAACTGGACCAGCTGGGACTCCAACCAGTGACCTTCTTGCTGTGAGGCGACAGAGCTAACCTGAAATTAATATATTTATGCAAAAAAATTCTTAAATGATCTTAGTATATCGCTTCAGTGTCTTTACATTGTAGCAGTTACATTAAAATTTGATTCTAAATTAGAATTTTCTTTTATTTATTTAGAATAGAATAATTGTATAATAGAAATAATATTCATATTTTATTTATTTTATTCATTTTCTTGTCGGCTTAGTCCCTTAATTTATCCGTAGTCGCCACAGCAGAATGAACCTCCAACTTATCCAGCACGTTTTTACGCAGCGGATGCCCTTCCAGCCGCAACCCTTCTCTGAGAAAAAAAATTGTCAAAATATTATTTTTACCATATATATATATGGGGCGTTATATTATATAAAAAAAATAAGAATTGTTTTGGTAAATAAGAATTGATTTGGTAAAAAAAAAAAAACAAAGAAAAATAATAAGAATTGTTTTGGTAAAACAAAAATGGAATTTCTATGGGATCAATGAAAACAACAGCAAAAAGACGTGACATTATGGCAACATGGAAATCACATTTAATTATTTATTTGTTATTTTATTGATACAGTTTTCACTATTTTGTGATTCTTGTTTTTATTTTTTCCCAACTTATTTATGCTTTTGAATTGCATAATGAGACCTTAATCTTTCTTCTGGCAACTTTAAACTTAAAAAGTTGGAAAAATTAACTTTTATTAATATTTTAATCGTTTAAAGTGATATATTTCCGGGTTGGTGTTGTACTGTACAACAACTGTGTACTTATTTCTCTATTCATATTTCTATATTAATTATTTCATAAACATTAACGGAAAACACAAACTACGGAATTATAATTAACCGATTTTTTTACAGAGTGAGCATTCGAAATGAAAAATATAGGCAAGTGTATCTTGAGCAAGTGAACGCAAGAGGGCAGCATAATATCGTAATGTAGTCCCTTGAACAAAACACCTCGTTTTATTAATTCAGAACCATATATTATGAATAAAACAGTTCCCCCCCCCCCTTTTATTTTTCCCCATTTTTTGTTTAACAGAGAGATTTTTTTTTTTCAGCACATTTCTAAACATAATAGTTTTAATAACTACTTTTTAATGACTGCTTTGTTTTATCTTTTCCATGATGACAGTAAATAATATTTGACTATATAATTTTCAAGACACTTCTATCCAGCTTAAAGTGACATTTGAAGGCTTAACTAGGTTAATTTAACTAGGCAGGTTAAGGTAATTAGGCAAGTTCATGTATAATAATGATTTGTTCTGTAGATTATAGCTATATAGCTTAAAAGGGGCTAATAATTTTGACCTTAAAAACTGCTTTAATTCTAGCTGAAATAAAGCAAATAAAACTTTCTCCAGAATAAAAAAAGTATAATCAGACAGTGAAATCATACTGTGAAAATTGCATTGCTCTATTAAACATATATTGGGAAATATTTAAAAAAGAAAAAAAATCAAAGTGGAGCTAATAATTCTGACTTCAACTGTAGGTCTATACTTTTGTTTAGCAAAGATGTAATAAAATGTTTGTTATAACTTTTTTTTGTTTGTTAAATCGATATATTAAAATGATTTTGTTTATTAAAATGATGATCTTTTTAGAACTAAACAGGAGTATTTTCTCATTTAGTTTTCTACCCTCATTTGAAATCTTCAAAACACATCTGTTCGCGCCCTTGCCTCCTCCATGTCATAAACACAGACAAATGCTTTGAGATGAGAAATACATTGCATTCAATACCTTCAAGAGGGGAAAAATTATGAAAAATGGAGGAAATCCTTTCACCTGTTTTTCTTTATACATCATACAGTATACGCATTTTCTCTCTCATTTTCAAGCAAATTGTATTTTTAAGGCATAGTTCACACAAAAAAATGAAAATTCTGAAAAATGAAAGTCATTGACTTGCCCTTTATTAAAACTGATTTTTAGATTTGTTATACATGTATATATATCCTATATACAGTTGAAGTCGGAATTATTAGCCCCCTGAATTATTAGCCATCCTGTTTATGTTTTCCCCCCAATTTCTGTTTAACGGAGAGAAGATTATTTTCTATCTAGAAGATTATTTTAATAACTCATTTCTAATGACTGATTTATTTCATCTTTGCCATGATTACAGTAAATAATATTTGACTAGATATTTTTAAGACACTTTTATACAGCTTAAAGTGACATTTAAAGGCTTAACTAGGTTAATTAGGTTAAAAAGGCAGGTTAGAGTAATTAGGCAAGTTATTGTATAATAATGATTTGTTCTGTAGGTTATCAAGAAAAAATATATAGCTTAAAGGGGCTAATAATTTTGTCCCTAAAATGGTTTTTAAAAAAATAAAAAAACTGCTTTTATTCTAGCCAAAATAAAACAATTAAGACTTTCCTGAAGAAAAAAATATTATCAGACATACTGTGAAAATTTTCTTGCTCTGTTAAACATTGTTCAGGAAATACTTAAAAAACGAAAAAAAATCTAACTTCAACAGTACGTTTCAAAACTGAGATTTGTTCTTTTGTTGAAAAGAAGATATTTTCAAGATAAAACTGTTGGCCATTGTCTTTTATACTGTTATTATTTTCCTACTGTTAAAATGATTTCCAACAATCTTCATGCCAGTATTTACCGATTTCCAACAATCTTCAAAATGTATTCACTATTGGTTTAATGACTGTATATTTCAGTGATGGATGAATAAAAATTGTTCACACTAAAGATAAATGTTGTATCCCCATACAGAAACACTTGTTGTCTCTCTCTCTCTCTCTCTCTCTCTCTCTCTCACACACACACACACACACACACACACACAGCACGCCACAATGTACCTTCCACTCTGATGCTTCACAGAGGTCAGTCAGATGTCTTTTTGGCTTGTGTCATGCAGTATGTGTGTGTCACACCCTCAAAATAACACACTGCTTTTCTCTCTTTCTCCCTACAAACACACCAGGGACGCCTGCATATGTGTCTGTCCATCTCTTGTGTGCGTGCGGATCATGATCTTTGCTCTTTTTAGCAGCAGTAACGGCAACACTGGGGATTTGAGGCAGAAATAAACACTGGTCACTGACATCCCGTCACCTTAGTAGTCCTACTTCTGCTTGCTCGTGTCAGACCTGAACTAAAATTAGTAATGCAGAAAGATTACATATTTCAGGGTGTGATTTGGTAAAGTTACTTGCGAGTGGTTAGCTGACACAGCATTAAAAAATGTTGAGTTGGTATTTTTTATTAAAAAGAAAGCCAACACTGTCTCATCTGTGAAAGATCATTCAGTATGTTTTGCACTGCGAGTGAAGACATGATGAGCATTTCAAGATGGCAGATGTGTCAACATATCTGGAGGGGTTGAATTTTTCCCTTCACTGATGATGTGTTTACTGGCAGGAAAACCTACCACAATAGCAAACAACAATGATCCAATTCATTTCCAAAGGACCAAATCAAGACCTGCTCTATAGTATTTTCTTGCTTAAGAAACTCACGGATACACATACTGAGAAGAAAAAATATTGCTCAACTTCCATGCATTTTAGGCACATGTAGGCCCTGTCATTGTAACAAATGCTGAATTGGGAGTAAACAATCTCTTCAATTCACTGTGATTGTCACTTTCACACTTAAATTCTGCATGAAAAAGACGTTGCTGAAAGTTTTTATATCATTTTGTTGATATACTTTGAACTTAAACAAAATATTGAGTAAGATAGATGAAGGTAAATGAACTTTGCTTGCTGTCCTTAAATAAGGTTCAAATCTCCTCCCTGCATGCAAAGGACATCAATATGATATCAAATTGACGTTGTACCGCAATGTACCCCAACGTCGTCGGGACCATGGATTTTGTTTGGAAATGAAAATCGTATTGACGTCTGAACCCAACATCAGGCCAACGTCAATGTCCAAAGTCCAACCTAAAAATCAACTAAATATCAACATCTAATCATGTTACACCTTGATATTGTTTGGACGTTACCATTATAATATCTGTCAGACGTTAGATTTTGGTTGTTAATTTCTAGTTCTAGGACATCAAAAAAAAAAGTCCTTAGACCTTAGACATTAGATTTTGGTCACCAGACATAACCTAACCTGACCCAAACCATAACATGACCTAAATCTAACTTATTATTAATGTCTTATGATGTTGTGTGCCTGCTGGGCTGTTCTTGAAGGATGCTCAGCTACTGTATGCCTACAAACCCCTCTATGAGTGTATTTCTTAAGAGAAAGACAGAGGGACTTGGAAGAGGATAAGAAAAAAAAATTGTCAGCTGACACAATGCTGCGTATATACCCATGTGATGATAATTGACACACCTGAATAATTAGGCACCTCCTGAACCTACATTGTGAACTTCATTAAGTGTGGTTTAGAATATTGTGGCTGACGCTGTCCAACTGACATCAACAGAGAAGGACTGGTAAGCAATTGGTCAGACTTTCTTTGAAGATTACCAGAAAAAGTTTTCAGTATATTAACTTGCATTGATTAAAGAATAGCAATGTGCACTAGCAAAATTAACAGTTATAAAAGTACATTTTGGCATTACGGTGGCACAGTGAGTAGCACAATCGTCTCACAGCGAGAGGGTCGCTGGTTCGAGCCTCGGCTGGGTCAGCTGGCATTTCTGTGTGAAGTTTGCATGTCAAAAGATGGTTAGTGACTGAGGACATCAAGTGAAGAAGTGTTTCAGGTGTCATTTTGTCCCATTCTTTCTGCAAACAAGTCTTAAAGTGGGCAACAGTAGGGGGTCTTTCTTGTTGCATTTACTGCTTCAAACTGTGCCACAAATTTTCTATTGGAGACAGGTCGGGACTGCAGGCAGGCCAGTCAAGTCCTTGTATCCTCTTCCTCTGCAGCCAGGACTTTGTAATGTGTGCGGTTTTGCATACTTGTTGAAATATGCATGGGTGTCCCTGGAAAAGAAGGCAGCATATTGTGCTCCAAAATCTCTATGTACTTTTCAGCATTAATGGTGACATCACAGAAGGGCAAGTTATTTTCCCAAGGGCACTGACACAACCTCATACCATGATAGACCCTGGCTTTTGGACTTGTTGCTTAAAACAGTCTGGATAATCCATTTTTACTTTGATCCAGAGCACACAGCATTAATTTCTTCCATAAATACTTGAAATACTGATTCATCTGAGCACAGTACATGTTTCCACTATGTGATGATCCATCCCAGACGTCTCCGACCCCAGAGAAGTCGATGATGCTTCTGCACACTGTTACCATAGGGCTTCCTTTTGGCACAGTACAGTTTTAACTGGCATTTGTAGATCTAACTATGTATTGTGGTACTTGACAAAGGCTTGCTAAAGTAGTCTTGAGCCCATGTGGTGATATTGCTTATTGATTCTTGATGCAGTGCCGCCTGAGGGATCGGATTTTAATTATGTGCACTGGTAATACTGAAATATCCAAATGTCTTTCTGTCTTTCTTTGAGGAACATTGTTTTTAAACATTTTAATAATTTTCTCATGTATTTCTTGGCTGGCTCAACTGGTGATCCTCTGCCAATCATTACTCAAAAGACTAGACTTTTCTTGGATGCCGCTTTTGCACCAAATCATAATTACAGTCACCTGTTGACATCACCCATTTCAAATTACATCATTATTTAACCAATTCACCTGATTACTAGCCCTAAATTGCTTTTGTCTCAAGGTAATGGTACTTTTTTGGATTGTGCTGCAGGTCTGAATGGCAGAAAAGGATGTATATTTACAAATGAAATGAAGTTGAACAGACAAAACATGAAATATGTTGTGTTCATATTGTCTGCAATGAAATACAAGTCAAAGTAAATTTGGGAAATCGTTACTTTCTTTTTTTTTTATTTGCGTTTTACATTCTGTCCCGACCTTTTTTGACTCGATCACAGCAAAAGCCTATTTTTTGGGGACCTTTATTAGTAAGAGTTTAAACTATTGTTTTGTGGTTTTCTTTTCTCAAAGACTGCACACTCTGAGCATCACATTTGTCTGTGAAACCATGTCTAATTTATAAAAAGAGATGATAATACAATGAATTCTTTGTGAAACGAATATATCTGTAATTTAGATGTTGGTGATTTGTACATATGTAGCTGTCAACTGCTTCCTCCAGAGGTTGAATCCTTTGAAATAAGAGACAGCTTGTGTGTGCCCGAGAACAGTTTTTAGTCTTAAACCTGACTCGCAGCACTTCACATTTTATGTTGTGCTTATTAAACAAACCTGATTCACATCACAAGCTCATTACAACTGAAAGCCATGAACTGTGCGTTTCAGATGAGATATAGACAAAATGTGCAGGTCTGTGGTGCCCGCAGAATGAGAAATAAAAAAACTGGAAATTGCCATGGGTGACATTCTGTAGTGTAACCATATCAAAATGATTTGTGATTTATAATTAAGTGTGACTGGTAAGGATGACATGCATACAGTGCATCTGTGAAATACATGTATTTAGAGCTTAAAAAGGCTTATGGATTTTAGAGATAATAAAAATGCTATTGTTTTTAGTAAATTATGCAAAGCGAGTGATGTATGGCACAGCACATCCAGTGCCAAGAGAGAGGGGCTGTTGAGATTTGAAACAAGCAATGGCAATTCATCTAATGGCTTATGCACATTCTGTTCCCATTTATATCTGCTGAGCTGTTGCATTCTCAAATCCCAGGGGTGTGATCTTGTACTAGTGTAAGAATGTGATTCACACTTGCACTTAGAAGATGCTGACCTGCTGTACAATACCTCCACAGAGACTTAACAATTGCAAAAAGACAAGCAAAGCTATGGGTACTTGTATAAAAGTTGTGTATAGTTTCTGTATAGATAAACAGCCACTGTTGCATCACACCATGGTTTGTTTTCTTTCATCTTCTGCACTGTTGACTGTTCACTACTTTTAAACTTTTATCCCAGGGTTAATAAAATCACAGAACATTTTTATGTGCTGATTTAGACTAGCAATTTTAGTAAGCAGTCTCTTCATGTGTCTCATAACAGAACGGATATATATATATATATATTATGCTCTTGTTTGTTATTTAATTACTTCTGTCTTTAATAACAATAAGTGAAATTACCCAATTTTCACAATTTATTTTACAAATTAAGTGACAATTACATGATAGCATCACGCAGTTGCTGCAGATTTGTCGACTGCACATCCATGATACTAATCTCCCATTCCACCACATCCCAAAGGTGCTCTATTGGATTAAGAAATGGTGACTGTGGAGGCCATTTGAGTACAGTGAACTCATTGTCATGTTCAAGAAACCAGTCTGAGATGATTTACGCTGTATGACATGGCGCGTTATCCTGGTGGAAGTAGCCATCAAAAGATGAGTACACTGTGGTCATAAAGAGATGGACATGGTCAGCAACATTACTCAGGTAGGCTGTGGCGTTGACATGATGCTCAGTTAGTACTAATGGGCCCAAAGTGTGCCAAGAAAATATCCCTCACACCATTACACCACCACTACCAGAACCATTGAAACAAAGCAGGATAGATCCATGCTTTCACATTGTTGATGGCAAATTCTGTCCCAACCATCCGAATGTGGCAGCAGAAATCGAGACTCAGACCTGACAACATTTTTCCAATCTTCTATTGTCCAACTTTTGTGAGCCTGTGAGAATTGTAGCCTCAGTTTCCTGTTCTTAGCTGACAGGAGTGGCACCCGGTGTGGTCTTCTGCTGCAGTAGCCCATCTGCCTTAAAGTTGGATGTGTTGTGAAATGCTCTTCTGCATACCTCGGTTGTAACGAGTGGTTATTTGAATTACTGTTGCCTTTCTATCAGCTGGAACCAGTCTGCCCATTCTCCTCTTCCCTCTGGCATCAGCAAGACGTTTGCGCCCACAGAACTGCCGCTCACTGGATATTTTCTTTCTTTCTGACCATTCGTTGTAAACCATAGAGATGGTTGAGCGTAAAAATCCCTGTAGATCAGCAGTTTCTGAAATACTCAGAACAGCCCGTCTCGCGCCAACAACCATGCCACATTCAAAGTCACTTAAATCACCTTTCTTCCCCATTCTGATGCTCAGTTTGAACTGCAGCAGATCGTCTTGACCATGTCTACATGCCTAAATGCATTGAGTTGCTGACATGTGATTGGCTGATTAGAAATTTGCGTTAAAGTAGTTAAACGGGTGTACCTAATAAAGTGGCCGGTGAGTGTAAAGCCTTGCATAAAAGTGCAATATTATGTCATTATCCTTATTTACTCAGTTCATACTTTAGCTGATACAAAACAATCAAGAAGCCACAAAGAAATGACAGGTAAAAAATGAAGGCAACTGGATGTTCTGTGCCTATTTAGCAATAGCCTATATATTGTTTGTTTTTCTATTATTCTTCTGTACGTCTCTCTCTCTCTCTCTCTCTCTCTCTCTCTCTCTCTCTAATGGCACAGCATCACCTGCCCTCATTTCTTTATTCATAAAGCCTTATGAAGTGCCAGGAGATTCAGCCATGAAGTGGCGAGGACGCAGAAACACCAGTTGTTTACCATGATTTTTGACAGTCTCTGTGGTGAAAGTCCCGTATTCACGGAGAAAACCGTTTAGGATTCGGATTAAACGGCGTTTGCGCAGCTCCATCCGATGATTTTATGTAGACTGTGATCGGAGGCTCATGCGTGCAGTAGACAAGACGATCGACCGCGCGAGATACAGGCTGTTTAGACATGTAGAGGAGCTGCGTTTGCAGAACTGCGATAAAACGCGTCCGTGAAGAGGAGGAAAATTCAGCTCGGAGTACATGTGGGCTTTTTAGAGAAATCCGAGAAACACTGACGTTTAAGTTGCATGGGGCTATTTTCTTCTCTGCAAGCGGGTAAGTAGGCTACTTCACCTGTTCCTTTGCTTTAAGTCAGTCTCTCCACAGCATGTTCTCGTTTTCGGCTTCTCCTGATTATCTTCACCCTAAATGTTTTGGTTACCTAAAATGTGACAATTACAGTAAAACCGTCTTACTTCTTACTGTATTTGGACACAAAAATATTTCAAGGGTAATATACCGACAACATTGTTTTCTAGTTATTATTAGCCTATATTCTGCCTTGTAGGTACTGTACAGTACCTCGTCCAAAGTTTGAATGTGTATGTTTTTGAATCTATCTATCTATCTATCTATCTATCTATCTATCTATCTATCTATCTATCTATCTATCTATCTATCTATCTATCTATCTATCTATCTATCTATCTATCTATCTATCTATCTATCTATCTAAAAGGTCACTGTGTGTCACTTCTGAATTATGAGCCTACTGTAGACGAATGCTTGTTGCTCTAGTCAGTTTGGTCTCTCTTGATTCTGAATCATTGCACCTGCACACCCACCTGAGATCCCAGTATCCCATGAGATGTAACGCTCTTAGCATGAACTCTACAAGCCAGAGACTACAATTAAAATATAATCTTATGAAAATGCTATAAAAAATGTCCACTCCCTTCTGATTTCCCTCTTTGTCTCTCTGCTCTCTTTTAATTTTGCAGTTCTCCTGCACAGTCCTCTTGTTTTTACTAATTCTGATATAATCAAGACTAGCCAGATTTACTCCAAGGCATGTGAGTACTTTTTCCTCAAATGCCAAATAATGTGCACCTTTTGTAAAGCTGCTTTGGGATGATAATTATTGTGAAAAGTGTTTTACAAATACACTTCAATTGAAATGAAAACCAGTTATTCCCTTTGAACGATTTTGTACATAATTTGGCTACAGTTGAGGGGATAAATCTGTGTACTGACGTGGTTTACACAAGAAAAAGTGTGTTTTTTGATGTTTAAATTTAGTTTCCACATTAAAGATATGTGTAGTGCTGCTTGTGAAGTAATATGGTCAAATACAAAATGTAAGTAAGTACTTAGTAGCCTTGCTAATGAACATAAAGTTAAACTAAATATCTCAGAGTACTGACGTTGACGTCATCAAAGTGTAAATGATGAAGATGCATATTTTGTTCTTAACCTATTTGAAAAAGAAACAGCAACTCTAACATAATGACGGCTTTCTAATTATCTCAAATGTGGCACAACTGGACATCTGGAGGATGCAATACTTCATTACCAGTCCCTCAAAGCACAGCAAACCAGAAAATAGTTTTTGCAGTTGTTGCATCTGAATTCAAAAGAGTAGTTAACCCCCTCCAAAAAGAAAATGTTGTCACCATTAACTCACACTCAATTTATTTTATTTATATATTTTTTTCAGCTTAAAGGTGCAGTATGTAATGCCTAGTTCAGACTGTGTGATTTTAGCCCCGATTTTGGCTCGCTGACAGGTTTTGAGAAATCGCTGACAAATGCCTGAAATCACAGGCAAATCGGTGCTCGTGCACGTGAGTGACAATCACACAATATGAACTATCCAAGACGAAATGTTCATACAGAAAGAAATTAGTTATCAACTTAAGTTGAGGAGAAATCGCTAATTCCCTTTTAACCCAAGTGAGCAAATATGTAAATTTTTTACCCCATTAAAGGCTTCTTTCTCATGAATCTCAAGAATCGTAGTCAGCGATTCTTCCTATTGTAAAGTCATGCAATATGAAAGTCCCTGTTGCCGATCCATCTTGCATGGTAAACAAAGCAGCGACAAAACGCTAGCCCAAATAGTCATGCAGTGTGAAAACATCTGTGACACGACTACTTTAAAAAGCATAAGTTTGACACACAGTGGTTGAGGTAGGTTTTGCATTCCTAGATAAAAACACACAAGCGTGGGTTGCTAGATTGAGAACCAACAGGAGCGAGTCTAACTGTTGAGCTTAAATGCTGATTTAAATCATGTTCTAAATAAAAACAATACATTTCACATTTCGATTACGGACGCATACTTTGAAAGCCTTTCTGACTGACTGAATGAATGAAATACACGGTTTTCCAACAAGGGTGCTGAAATATACTTGGCTAATGTACCATTTGGTGGGTTAAAAGAACAAAAACAAAGACAGACGTTCTGGCACGTAACGCACATTTTCAAAGCAGAATATCTGACTTCAGCATTGTTGTTCAGTTAGCATGTTTCTTAAATATCTGCAAACATATTATAGTACTTTTATGCTTTAGAACAATCAAAAACTTACAAACAGCACCTATAACACTAAGAAGATTTTTTGAAGATTGTTGGTAACCAAACAGTTTTAAACAGTGGAAACAAAAATAAATATTTGTATTAAATATAACCACATGTAAATATTTAATTAGTGGCTTTTGTAAACTTGTTACCTACATTTTTAAAATACTTTTCTTGGCATTTAACAGAGAAAGTAACTCAAAAATGGTTGAAACTATTGGAAGATGAGTACGTAATGACAGAATTTTCGTTTTTAAATTATACTATAATAAGAGTATTTTTCTGTAAACACTCTCTGAATTAAACTGCTATAGCTGGGAATGAAGATGCACTGTCATATTGTAGTCCATGTTGTACATGAGTGTGGCCACAATTCTTTGACAACAGCCTCTCTTACTGTTTATTTCTTATTGTTTATCACTTTTTCATTCTTTCTCCCTTTCAGATGAGAACACCATCTTTCTTTGCAAAAAGGAAAAGGTCAAAGTTGGAACCTGCCTGGTCAATCGTTTAAGATGTTATTATAGGAAAGACTGTGGCAGGGAGTACATGTTAATGAAACTGATTTGTTCAGGTAAGCAAAACATCCAACTTTTTCTATTTTGTAATGAAAATGTATTCAGAGTGTGGAGATTTGTTCTATTTCCTCCATGATATTGGGTTTATTGCAGTGTGTTTTTCTGGGTATATCTGTGTGTTTTTGTGCTGATATGTTGACTGATTTAAACCTGTTATGAAGAAATGAATATAACACTGAAATCGCCAGTAGGTGGCAGCGAGTCACACACTCCATTCGCACAGGCATTGGCTTGAAGGAAGATGTCTCTGAAGCTTTGTGCTGATGAGATCATCATAGTGAAATAGCCAATCACATCCAACTTAGACCGCGACTCAAAAAATGCCAAATAGTCTGTAATGCATATACTACATCAAGCACATTGAAGTGTGCATACGAAATGTGACATACTGCATGGCTACGTCTGATATTGCACACTTCCATACTATTTAGAGCATACTTTCCTAATGGTCTTTTAGTAAAATCAAATTAATGTGTAGTACATACTTGATTCATGTTGATTACTGTAGTCTATAAATCCATTATCTGATTCACACTCCGGAGCTGAAGGTGGCGGTAACTGTTAACAACAATCACTGTAAAAAATAGAAGAAGAAGAAGAAGAAGATGTCCATTATGTAGCAACCATAGAAATCTATTATAATACATAGGGTTCAGGGTTGTAACCTGCATTTCATGCTTTCTGTTGGGTTTAGGTTTAAGGTGGGTGTAGACGTAATAACACACACTGTAATGTCTAATTTAATAAATAATACAAATAATTCACATTTCGTATGGACGTAACCATTCTACATGCATTCATTCATAAAATCTAAATAATACAGGACAGTCACTATGCATGTGCGCTAACACATATGTGACATAGACAATGTTGTCATACGTAACTTCGACATTTGTCACTGTGTTACAGGCTGCAAAAAGGCACAGAAGAATAAGTAGTGCAGTAGTAGTAGTTGTTGTTTTTATCAGAAATTGTATAATTATAAAATTATTGGAGTCCCAGTATGTATATAAACATTTATTTTGAAGCACTGAGTGATTACCAACCACAATGTTTATACGTTTTTTTCTTCATTTTGACATATCGCTATTATCTGGTGTTGCGCAAATGTGGTTGGTTACTGTCTGCACAAGTATATTTGCATAAAGTGATCTGCTTTGCGTTTGGAAAGTTCTGCCTCAGACTCAATGCGACACAAGTCTGGTTGGAAATGCTTGACGTCAAGTAAATGAGAAGTGATCATGCCGATGCCCAGTGTGAATGGGGTGTTAATGAGTGATTCATTGGTTTTGATGATTTATTCAAAATTGCTGTTTCATTTAAAAACAAGGCAAATGACTGTTGCCCAATTCCGGATGGCATACTTCATGTGCATTTGCAGCAATGGATGCTATGTGTGCATGTCAGGAGAATCTAAGATACCATAAAGTTTCCACTGTAACCATCATGTGTACCTTAATGTGCTTTTACGCCAAGTCCATAGATATATGAATTCTACAGTCAAAGCAAACTGACAGGGGTCAAGGGCATGGGTTCTCAAAGTCTTTATTCAAGGTCCAGATCTCTCAGTCTAATGTGACAAATGGCGGTTTAATTTTTAGTTTAATTTTCCACTGTGGTGATAACAATGGATGTCTTTTAAATAGAAATCTGTCAGGCGATTCTTAGTAATGTAAACAGCAACATGAATGATTATCAGATATTTATGTTTTTTTTTTTTTACTGTTTTCTCTGATATTTTTCTGATATTTTTCTTTGAGTTAGTTTTTTTTCTTTTTTAACTATTTATTAAATTAAATCAGTTATTAGAAACGAGTTATTAAAACTAATATGTTTAGAAATTTGTGGAAAAAAATATTCTCTTCATTAAACCGAAATTAGGGAAAAATAAACAGGGAGGGCTAATAATTCTGACTTCAGCTATATATATATGTAACCCCACCGATCCCACACCACCCAACCTACTTTGAGCTGGGGTTAAACACAGCGACTCTCCGCATGGGAGACGGTTGCTCTAACAAGGAAGCTAAAGACCATGGCCTATAGCTTCTGTTGTTAGAGCACCTTTTCGGATTCAGAGTGAGGTTTACCTGCACAGCACTTCACTAACTGGCCTCCATTACACTCAGCCCCCTAAATCTAACTCCCATCTGGGTCACGGCACCAATTTGGAGCGAACTTCGTCTGTCCCACAAAGAATCCCCCGACACCACTAGCTTTGGTGGATTACACAAGCAGTTTATTCAAGACAGGACAGTGATAATCACCACACAGACACACTCTCAGTTCTTTGTTCTGCCTCACTCAAGAGTGGTACAGAAGCCAAAGGAAGTGACATCACATAACTTAAAACTGATTTTAAAACAAAAAATTGACATTTTCTGTCTACTTTTGTAAGGCTATTAATAATGTTATTTGTAAGAAGAGAAAAATAATAAGAAAATAAAATAATTTATTAAAAAATATTATTTATAAAAACAGACCGATCGACAGATGGACAGACAGTGTATGCTGCACTATTAGTGCCCTTAAAATGTGAAATGGAAGTGGGTCCGGATTGAATTCTCGGGATCTGGACCAAACTTTGAGAAACCCTGGTTTAGTGTGGTATTTGAGATTGGGCCTGTTATTATGAATGTATCATTGGATCAGTGGATTCTTTTAAAAACAGATTCATTCAGGAATAAAATCCTATATTGTTGCTCTGAGACACACATTTTATTAATTTGTTTCTCTCTTCTATTCATGTTCTTGGCAAAACTGAAACAGTACATGTTTGTATCCTACATGTAATTCACTAAGTAATTACTTTGTATCTGTTGAACAGTTGCACAATATCAGTGCAATCATGCTCTCATTCTATTTGGGAAAACAGCATAATCTCTCATAAATATGAAAAACAATAGACCTCACAAGGATATTTGGTTACTTGAATAGTTTCAGGGCAGTGCAGTGGCTAAGTGTGTACAGCAAGAAGACTCCCGGAATTAGTGTGTGTAGTGTGTGAATAGAAGAGTGTTGCACTGAGGGTTGTACTCACAGTACTGGGTTGCGGCAGGAGAGGCATCCACCAGTAAATTATTTACCAGAGTAATTGGTGGTTTATTCCATTGTGGTGAAGCAAGGGAAAAACCGAAGGAGAGTGAATGAGTGAATTGTAGTTGCATTTTTACTACATCCTAATAGTCTTCATCAGTTAATCAGCTAATGCTTCATCAGTTAGATATGTTTGTTTTTTTTGCAAACATGAGGTTGCACATCGATACTAAATTGATATTATCTTAGAAGAGCTTCATGATAAAATCACACATAATAAACCTGTGGAATGGCTTTGGAACATTGTGATCACATTTAATGTGCATTTCTCAAATGTTTCACATAATGGTTTTAACACGTGACACTCATTATATGTTCATACAATATGAGGTTTTGCAGTAAGGGTGCTCATTCTCAAGCATTTCCTATAGTTTGTGCTTTACAAAGAACATTTGACATGTTCTTTATAGAGTCCAGAATCCACACATTTGTAATGTTGATACCAGTTTTATCCTGAGGAATAAACAAACTGTAGGCAGCTAGTTGGGGGTCGAGACAGAAACCATGGTAACGCTGCAAGAAGTTGTGATTCAACTGGGCTATCTTGACACTGAGTTGATTAAGCAGTGTTGTTTTTAAAGAGAGCGCTTTCCTCCTCACTTTCTCCGGCACCTTCAGTGAGTTAAGAGTTATAGCACAGCAAACTATAAAGTATATGTGCTCATATATACGTTTTGCCGAAAGCAATATTTCTCCTCATTGAATTACACAAAGAAAGGTTATACCGGCCCTCATATATCATTTTCTATATGCAGCGCAAACAAATTCAGTAAGACTTTTTTTTTTTGCTCATACTGAATGTTAATACATGCCTAAGGGACTGCAGAATTGTAATCAGAAGCTCATCTTTTGTTGCTGTAATTATTATTCGAGACCAGTATTGTAAAACCTGAGGCATCTGATTACATTACAGTGTTTTTGTTTGTTAGTTTTTACTTGGATAACCATGTTTGCTTAGCGGCCACTTTTCTCTTTAAACACCTTTAGAAGGGACAGGAAGTCCCCTCAGCAAAAGCGCATTAAAGGTATCTGCTAATTCACACTGACCTTTGGCTAAACTGTTTACTGACTGAGGAAATTGCATCAGCCAACAATGATGATGTCACAAGGCATTCGACACGTAGTAAGAAGACAGGACGGTTGCATTTTGATTGACACCACCTCAGAGAGCCCAAAAGTTGAGTTCTGGGTGATAAAAAAGTCAAACCTTAATAGACTGATCAATAGACAGATCGGTTTACCTGTCACTAATTGTCGCTATTTATGTGTTAATTTTTATCTTATTTTATTTATTTATTTATTTATTTTTTGATTTCATTTGATTTATTTCATTTTATTCATTTTATTTTTTATTTTTTATTTTCTTTCTTTCTTTCTTTTCTCTCTTAATGCTGTAGGAATAATGATTGTTGAGTTGACCTTGTGTTCAATATATTACTTTTGTATTGTTATTCAATACAATATTCATACTCAATACAATACTTAATATTCATGATTCATGAGACCATAGTGTTCAAAAGAAACCCCAGATGCATGTGATCACTGTTACCCTGATAAGGGCAAGAGTTTTAAGGAATAGCCATTATTCTGATAAATCCCTAAACCAAAAGAGCACTGATACATTAATAAAGCTACCCCTGAGCACTTTTTGTTTGATTTTGGATTTGCATATAGCAATGTTATGATCAATGAAACTTTAGCGAAACAACGCACAATTTCAACATGTCTCAGGTATTGTCAGAGATAATATGTATTTTAATGGTATGCTAATTTACAGACATTAAGATTTTATTATTCTATAAAATACTATAACATGTAATTCCAACCACATTTATGACAGGACAGCACAAGTTTGTTTTGACAAAGCAAGTTTGAAGTTAAAAAGAATTTTCTTACAGTATTTTTTTATTTTTTTTTTACTTTGAAAGTTTGCTAAAATAGCAAATAAACAGTTTTAATCTGGCCTAAATCCAATATAATTATTTTCCAGTTTGCAAATTAAGTTTTCCTTAAATGAATAAATAAAAATAATAAATAAATAAACCAACTAACTAACAAAGTGTGGGCAGGCACTACTCACGCTATGGTGCAGAAGAGTGTTTAGAAGTCTTTAGATATGACAGTTCATCAGATTCATAATAGTAAACTTATATTAAACTACAAGGTTCTACTGAAATATTAGAACCCTCCACATAAATGTGTTAACATATATATATTTTTAGTACTAATATTTTCTGATTGTTTGTGATGAAACTAATGAATTTTCAAACAGTAAGTTGGTAGTTGTTGTACTCAGGGCCATAGTTCGGATGGTTAGGAAGACCCAGCCCTCATTGACAAAGGTATAGAATTTGTCTTATACATGAGCTCGCTTGTCCTATTTTGACTGCTGTCATCATAATTAGAAAAAATAAGCCATCGAAAAAGGCTTAAGGACCAAGAGTCCAACATCCAGCTGTGCAAGAAAACATCTGACATAAGGGAAGTTTCCTTTCGCTACTGTATTGTTTTTAAATATCAATACAGACAATTTAGCCTACCCAATTCACCTGTATCACATGTCTTGGACTGTGGGGGAAACTGGAGCACCCAGAGGAAACCCACGCAAACGCAGGGAGAACATGCAAACTCCACACAGAAACGCCAACTGAGCCCGAGGCTCGACCCAGCGACCTTCTTGCTGTGAGGTGACAGCACTACCTACTGCGCCACTGCTTCGCCCTATTATTATTATTATTATTATTATTATTATTATTATTATTATGATGTTTTAATTTTTAATTATTCAAATGGTAAATTTCTCACTGAGGACAGTTGAATGTGCTGGCCAGTTTTTTATTTGCCCAATAAATTAAAATAGGCAACAGCATTTGATTTAAAACAGTTTTTCTAATGATATAAAATGTAATAAATTTGTATTTTAAAAATAAATATTTTTTTTTATTCTAAATATTTAGAAAGTATTTTTGGTACATCAAAAAGTGTGGTTATGATGATCATCTGAAAAGCTAATTCAGAGAAAAGAGAACCACCCCTTTCACCAGGCTGGCTATGGGCTTGTGGAGGAAAACAGTTGGTATCTAGAGTAAGAAGATCTACAATATAGTAAAATATTGGATTGAACCTCATAATTATGTCCTTCTTCTCCCCTAGATGTTAAAATCTCATGTACAATGCAGAAGCCTGCAGGTAGCAAGATTCTGTGTCCTTATAAACACTTTCTCATAGAGTGCTGCTCTCTAGTCCCCTCCCCTCAATTCACTCTGATACATGATACATTGCTCATCTATCCAACACTTTAAATGTCACGCTCGCCCTGTGGTCCCTGCAGCCAGCTTTTTTCCCTTGTATACCTCCTCCTGGCCCGGAGAAAATAACAAGATATAAATACTGCTAAAAGGCTACACCATTCTGGCTGTCAAGGACCGACATCAATTTTAAAGAAACATTAAAGTGGCTGACTGTGTTCAAAATCATGATCAGGTTATATGAAGAACAGACCAAATGTAAAGTGTTACTGATTAAAAAGATGTATACATTTTTTTTAAGTCTCGCTGTCACATTATGATTACATTTTAAGTTTTTTTGTTTCGTTAAAAGGATATTGCTTATACTAACCAATGCTTTATTTGATAAAATTTACAGTAAAAAAGAAATATTATTGGCAACACAGTGGCTCAGGGCATTCTGCTGTGGAGACCCCAGATTTATAAAGCGACTAAGCCAAAGGAAAATGAATGAATGAATGAGAAATAATATTTGTTAGTATCATTCATTCATTCATTTTCCTTTTATATCAACAAGACAGGACCTGTGCAAAGCAACTGGTATTAAAAGATCTGTTCAGCTTGCTGTGATCATCAATCATCATCAAATGTGATCAAGAATTAGTTTTACAAGTTCAAAACGTTTTTATAACAGTGCATGTTTGTAATGAATTACAGCAATTTTACCATCTCTATCACCTTCAATCCTGGTTTGTAGAAATTTAATTTGTACAGTACCATATCGGATATCCATCAGCAGTGCATTTTAATGTGTATCCAAACATTTGCGTGCAAAAACACTGCAAAGTTAAACATGCGCACTGTGTGGGTGTCCATTGTGCGTGTGTGTGCGTGGACTTAACAATGTGAATATATTGTTGCAACTCCACAACAAATGCATCAAATAATCATTGGGAAAGTCCTTACTTTATTTCTCACAAACATTACACGAAATCTGCTTCCTTCATGTCTGTCACTGAGCTTTTTATCTGACACAGCCGAGGCGGAGATTGAAGCACACTCTGACAGGCACGTGGGAACGGTGGGTGGGGGGAACTAGCATTAAAGGCACAGGCAACAAAAACTGCAACATTGTGTTCAGAGCAGAAAATCCAATATTCTGAAAGGTATAATAAATAATCTGATGGGTGTTTTGAGCTGAATCTTTAGAGACACATTCTGAAGACACAAAAGATTTATCTTACATATTGAAAAATGGGTAAAATAGGTGTCATTTAACACATTTTTGTAAGATTATAAATGTGGTTACTGTCACATTTTGATCAAATACAGTCTTGCAATAATAATAACAACAACAACATTAATAATAAAGTTATAATAATATTAATAATAGGAAGAAGAACAACAATAATAATTTATTATTATTATTATTATTATTATTATTATTATTATTATTATATAAAATACATAATTAACCTTATGGGTTCAAAAGATAAAAGTACACTATATGGCTTAGGAAAAACTTGAGGGTGAATGAAATTTTACATTATGAATTTAAAAAAAAAAATTATATTTTTTACATTTTCTTTTGCTGTCTTTGTTTATTAGTGTATTTTGGCCATTTTGTTTGTTTGTTTGTTTGCTGCATATTAATTAGGAATTACACTAGCCTACATTTCACACACATTGTATATCATCTGGTCCATATTTCATAATACATTCCCAATTAAAGCGTTAGTATTGATCCCCTGCCTGCTGTGCTGCCATTTCCTCTGTTGGTGATGTGACCTTCTGTCAGGCACTGTCTCAGCTGGTTAGACGCGTGTGCTGATCCAGGTTGGTGACGCTGGTTCTGGCCCGCTGGGGACGCCCTGCTGCGCATGTGGAACAGCACACCCATCATACCTCTCCAGGCATCATTGGCACAGACAACATCCACCATTACTGCTACTACAGCCCACTCATAAACACTCGCCCTCCTACAGTCATCCCAGAGGGAGGCTAAAAGAAGCGGTAGTGAAGACAAGGCAAAAAAGCAGCAGAGAAAAAATGTTGTCTTTGTCATTGCATCAGTCCTTTAGATTCATGCATGGCTGCTTTTCTTCCTGTCAGATGCCCCATCTTCAAAACTTCAGTGCCCTCTGGTACTGACTTTCACAGCTACTTTCAAGTTCATGCAAATCCCAGCTGCGGAAAGGCTTTTGGTTTTGTTTGTTTCGAGTGCATTAGCATTTTAATTCCGGAGCGAGAATGAAGGCCTGCTGCTGCTGCTCTCATAAACGCTTGCAATTAGATGAGCGACGGGCGGCTCAGAGTTTTGAGTTATCAGTATGAGCTTTATTACAGCCCTCCCTGAGGTAGAGTAACCCACGCTGACATACATCCTTGAGCTGGTCGTGCTTTTCCAGAGCTTTCAATGTCAGCAGTACATTTTAAAATGGCATTTGGCTATTACAGCTCACTATACTGATAATAATGAGTAGTTTGTCAAGTTAAAGATATAGTTAATGTGCTGTTAAAGGAAAAGTTCACTCCCAAAAGGAAATTGACCCAATAACTTACTCAACCTCAAGTGTGTCATCCTCTGTATGACCTTTTTTTCTGTCAGACAAATGTGTAGAGTAGTTATCAGTTTTATCCTGGCTCATTCATGCTGTATAATGGTGTTTCATGATACAGAAAATACACATAATAATATGAGACAAACTAGCCCTTTTTTATTTTTATTTTTCAGATGTTTTTATTTTATGTAAATAATGTGCATTCGGCTGCCATCGGAAGTGAGTTTAATTTTAAAAGAATTATGAAGTGGATTAATGTGTTTTTGAAAGATATATTTATATAATCTAATGTAATGTGTATTTATGTAGCGCATGTTTCGTGCATTGCCATACACGCAAAGCGCTTCACAATCATGAGTGGAGTCTGTCCATACCACCACCAGTGTACAGCATCCACTTGGATGATGCATCCGCAGCCACAGGACAACGGCTCTAGTGCACTCACCACACACCAGCTACTGGGGGGAGTGGACAAACAGTGATCCAGTTTAGTGGATGGAGGGTATTTGGCCAGGACACCGGTATTGCATCCCCACTGTTTACGAAAAGTGCCATGGGATTTTTAATGACCACAGACAGTCAGGACCTCGGTTTATCATGTCATCTGAAAGACGGTGCTCACTGACAGTATAGTGTCCCCTTCACTATATTGTGGCATTAGAACTCACACAGACCGCAGGTTGAGCGCCCCTGCTGGCCTCACTAACACAACTTCCAACAGAATATATATTATTTCTCTTTCAAAAACACATCGATCCGCTTCATACATGGTTGTCACTCCAAGACAAATTCTCTTACTTTCCCTAACTTTCACTGACTGGAAAGCTGAATTTGCATGACCTATAATGAATAGAAACATTGTAGGGGTGTCAAAATTACTTATTTCTGTGGTGCACCAGGATGCAGATGCAGATCATTACTGGTTATACTGACTTCTTTTATATTTGCGGTATATTGCGGTAGGTTACTTTGGTGAGGGAGGCAAGTGTGAGTAATTAAAACGCTCAAACCACTTAAAAACGCAGAAACTGGTCTGCATTCCTCTCAGCTGCTACAGTGATACTTCTAGATACAGACAGGAGCATGTCTGCAGAGCGAGTTTTCTCCACCTCGTCTATCATAGTTCAGCTGTGATTACCGCTACCGTTTATTAGTCTCGCTCATCGGTGAACAGCACCAGAGTGTTTTAGAGCCAATTGCAGGATTTTCTGTTGAGCATGTGACCAGTCATAGGCGTTTAGCAACTCACTCGACAACACTCAAAAAACGACAGACTGCTTAAATTATGAGGACAAAAATTCTATTACAAATACACAGAAAATGTATTTATAAATTACACTTTTTAATAAAAGAATTATTGTGCTGTGAATTAAAATATAAATTTGTGTATGGAAAACATCATCAATGCACAGTGATGCACTGAAATATCAAAACTGAACCTAATTGAATTGAGGACAAGATAATTGTAACTGAAATGACCTGTGAGGCCAGTGTAGGTTCACACCTCTAAAACATAGGTAGATGTTGTGTTAAGCAAATGTTGAGGTCAAAGGAATTCTTAAATAGATGTTTAATTATATTCACAGCAAACAAACACAAGAAATGCAGTTAATATTGCTACAAATTTTAACAAGTCACCACAAAAATTGGTAATTTCAGGCTGCAAAACTGATGTTGTTTTTGTTGTTGTTTTTAACAAAATCTAGGACAGACTGGTTGAGCACCGAGCAGACAAAAAACAGCCACATGCAATATTTTAACAAGTACAGCCTGGTGACTGCATTTGATTGCCGATTGCCAAGTGAGAAAAAGAATGAAATTGGAGTGAAAAAATTGCCCAACCATAACAACAGGCAAGACATGTGAAAACATGATAAAAGCATGGTAGAGAAAAAGATACATTTTATTAAACGGGAAGTAAGTCAAATTCAAAATGACAAACAGAAATTTCCCTGATGTTCCATGACTTGGACAAAACAAATATAAAATTCCATGACTTTCAATGTCTGGAAGAGACTTTTTAAAATCCCATGATATTCCAGAGAATTCCAGGACAGTGGGAGCCATGTCCTGAATTTTGATGCTCTTGCCGCCGGAGCTGAAGGCAGACAGCATTGTCGCCAGGGTGGCCAGAGCAACCTTTGACGCACTCGCCGCTTTCAGTGTGAACGCACAGTTATACAACATGGAAAAGCCAGCATAACATTTAACACTACTTCACTTGTCTGATCACGTTATACACTGAGAATGGCTTGTGGGTGGGTAAAATATGGGGCTTTTTTTATTTTAGTGTGAAATGTTCCTTCAATTTACTCACCATTTAACCTTTGTAACAAGAAGTTGAAACTAGTTTTTACATACAAACATTCTATAAAGTCTCATTCACACTACAAGCGCCTCGCATCAGAAAATCGACAAGCGACCGATTATTTCAACAGAGAGTGAGCGACTTCTTGCAACCACCGTCTACATGAGCGACAGCGACCATTGGCCACCAGGTGGGCGTGTCGAGCAACGCGACAAAGTTGAGAATCCTTCAACTTTATACAAATGAAGAGCGACTTTCTTTAGCGACAGCCAATAGTAGCACCAGTAGAGCTCACATGATTCTCTCTCAGCTCGCTCAGAGGCCGGTTGTATTCTCCATGCTGTAGAACTACACAGACCTGCGTTTGCAGCAGGTCACCACCCAGAGCAACAGGCAGCTGTGAATGAGTCATACAACTTCCACATCAGCACTTGACTAGTTATTTATTCTAAAAAAAAGGGTTACAGTCATAGTTTTGTTAATTAAATAGTTTATTTTGTAATGTGCTGATAGAGCACCCCACATCAATGTATTCCATTTTTTCTTTATGAGTATAGCCAAACTGAGAGAGAATAAAAAGTCACAGTAAGTTTTTAATTGGCGTTTGAAGTGGCCATCAGTCAACTTGTTATTTAGCATTGGAACTAGGATCAGAACCCCATACATGGTACACAAATGCCATAACTCATAAATTCCCATATTTACATCTCATTTATTTAGAAACTGTGTGCATTTCTATGAATGTTTTCTGAATTTTGCAATTTTTTGGCTCAACAGTGGAACTTTGTTTAATGATATGTGTGTGTGGGCACAAGCTCATACACCAGACAACGCTATTTGTTAAAAAATATGAATCAATAAAAAATAAAAAATTATATAATGATTATTATGAAATAATAATTTTAACAAAATAAGACTATAAAAATGCATTTTATTTGTGGAGTAAAATATTTTGCATTAAAAATCTTAAATGTAAGAAACTCTGCAAGTACATGACATCTTACACTAACCCTTACCTTACACTATAATACTCTAATGGGAATTGGTTGATATGTACAGTATAGTTGCAAAGTAACTTAAAATCAGCAAATTGTGTTAAGGGGTCATCAAAATAAAGTGATACCCTTTTCTCCTAGTAGTCTTTTAATCCTGCAAAATTTGAAACAGCACTTGGCATGCAAATTAAGTTTAACTCTGCACTAAATGTTCATGTGATCTGATCATATTTTAGTCCCCAGAACTTTTATCAGACTGTATTCTCCAGCTCAAGCCATCAGCAAAAAATAAGGCCATTTTCTGCATGAATTTAGAAAAATTGATTCAAGATTACATCCTTATGTGTGCATGACAGTTTCACTCTTGGAAAAAAGCAGCCTTGCAAGAACTCTAAATCTATATGCATATGAGCTATATGCTGTGTGGAAATGAGAGGAGAGAAGTGGGAGTTAGCAGGATGGTAATGCTTATGAGTTTTTCACCATTGCTGCCGCTTAAAAAGCCTGCTTCTCATTTGGGACTTAATCTCTCCTTATTTCATAGCATCAAACTTGGAATTTAAAAATGCGAATGGTAAAAAAACTATCTGACTCAGTGGATCAATGAACCAGGCTTTATCACAATATATGGTGAGTTATTACATACATTGTGTGAAAAATAGCATTTATTGTTTTGCTAATGCCTCCATTAATCAATTGGCTAACCTGGAACACAAACAAAAAGTGAAACACTTAGTAAGAAATAGTTGATGATAGGCTGTTTAATTATTAGAAACAAAAATGCACACTTAAGGTGATTAAACTGTTCCTGTTTGCATGACTAGTTTCTTACAATTCCTAAAGCCTTTAGTTTATTTTTCACAGCTGTGAAATCATTCAGCATAGCGATATTAAACTATAATGTGGTCAGGACCTGGCTCAGTTACTTTAGCTGTGTGGTTCTTTATTAAAAAAATCCACATCATGCACAGTAGTCAACATTTGGCATCTTTCTTGGGTTAAAAAAAGTTTATCAAAATTGTCAAACCAGTTGCATCACATAAATGCATCACAATTTTTAACAGAAAATGTTTTACTAAAGGTGCTGTTGACTTGAAAGGTTCACCAGATGTCATTGACAACTAAAGGAATTCATACATACAAATAAAAACACTACTTATTAGTTTACAAATTAAGTTATAAAATGACACCAAAAAAAAGTGCTGAACACATGAAGAAAGGCATGAAAAGCCCAGTCAGCAGCTCAAATCTCTCAGTAGTTATGCCAAGTAGGTATCGCTGCAGCCCAGAGACCTCCAAGTGGGAGGTTTTAAACAGCAAGTAGGTTGGGTGACCTCAAAGTGGGAGGTTGGGTTTAGGTGGTGTAGGTGGAGTAGACATTAGTAAAACACATTAGGTTACTGTGGGGTTGGTTTTAGTGCTGGGGTAGGTTTAGACATTCACGAAGCACAATATTGGACTCTGTGTCATGTACAAGACATTAAATAAATGAAAACTCAATGTTTGTACAGCCCCACTTGGAGCTGGCTCCGACCTCTGTTTATACCCTATTCATTTATTCAGCAACCCTGCTTCTCTCATCGCTATATATTAATATTAGCTGCTTCAGCAACATCTACATTAACAGGATTATGAAGATGAGAACAGATGGACATTTTAGCAAGAAAATGATGTCAAACACTGCAAAGGAAAGCTGCTAGAATGGCCCAGCCAATCACCTGATCTGAATCCAATAGAAAATAAGCTCAGAGTTCACAGAAGAGGCCCTCAGAGCCATTAAGATTTGACAACTCTGTTGAAGTCTGGAAAAAAGATACCTGAGCAATGCATGCAACCCTATTCTCCATACAAGAAACATAAACAAACAAAGAAAGTATGAAATACAGTATATTATGTCATTAGTTTTGTTTTATTTGTACTGTATATATGAATTGTTTAGGTTTTTACCAAAATCTGAGTCAATTTAATGCCAACAGCTCATTTAGAAATGTATTTACCATGGAAAATCTCTTTTTTTTTTACCTCTGTGTATATATTATGTCTGCTTTCAGCAGTACTCAACAGAAGCACAACGAATCCAGGCTGCATTACTTTCCATCTGATCCTGGCTGTCCACATTATCCCAAAGTGAGAATGTTTCTCTGTGTTTTAGATGATTCTGTGTTTGGGTTTGAACTTGGCAATGGGTGGATTCCTATTGAGTGAGTGAGACATAGAGAAATGGTTCATGGGTGTCACTTAAACAAGATTAAGCCACAGGGCCAGTGCCTCATCCCATGGGCTCAGCCTGCCTGCCGTAATGGCGAGAGTGGGATCAAAGCTGACAAATCCTGTAGAAATGGGTCCTGCTATTGCATCCCTTGACCCTCTAAAACCCTAGAGGTCTAGATAATACGGCTCTCCGGTACTAATCCCCCCTTTAGCTTAACTTGCTTGGGATATGTGGTATCCAAACAGCCTAGTTGTATCGCCACTGTGCTCTTTAATCTGAGTTAAATGACATGGGAATGGAGTCTTTATATGACTGACCATCCATGACAGAAAACTGTCCTAGCAGCGAGAATGCAGGAAGCCACTGCCTTTTTTTTTAAATGAACTCCTGTGAGTCATTCACCCATATCTGAAAGCAGGATTCTAAGTTTGAGTTCAGTGGTGCAGGATTTTGTGGCTTTCTGGTGAAAGTATCATATTGAGAGAGCTGCTTGATTTGTTTATTTATTTATTTAATTGTATAGAAAGCAAGTGGTATGTAGGGCTGCTCGATTTTGGGAAAAATCATAATCACGATTATTTTGGTCATAATTGTAATCACGATTATTCCAAACGATTATTAGTTGAAGTCAAAATTATTAGCACTCCTGAAAATTTTTTAAAAATAAATATTTCCCAAATGATGTTTAAGAGAGCAAGGAATTTTAACAGAATTTCCTCTAATATTCTTCTTCTGGAGAAAGGCTTATTTGTTTTGTTTTGGCTAGAATAAAAGCTAATTTAAATATTTTGAAACCTCTTTTAAGGTCAATATTATTAGACCGCATGCTTCTGTCTGCACGCCTCACACACACGCACATAAGCATGCGGTCTTTCGTGCTTTTAAGAGCAACAAATGAGGACAACTGGACAGGGAGCGGTAAATATTGGAATAATCGTTTATCTCGATTAATGATTTTTCATAATCGTTAGAAGCCGAAATCGAAATCGGATTTACGATTAATTGCACAGCCCTAGTGGTATGTGGAATTTGTTACATTTGAGATGCTGTATTTGATACAAAAATAATTTTTGATAAATAAATAAATATGAAAATACACTTTTTTTATACGTAATTTAACTAAACTTTGGTTTAATTGTATTATTAGCGTTTAATTAACCAGGGAGTCGAATTGAGATTTCAAATCTATTTTAAAATAGAGGTCTAGCCAAGGTAGCAGACATACAGTAAGACAAATTTAGAAAACATCAAGTACACATTACAACGATATCTAAACAATATCCTCTTATCTTCATAGAAATGATGGATATTAAACATTTCAGTAATTGTACTTTTGTCACTGTTAAAGGGCACCTATTTTACCTATTTCTACCTTTTTAAACCTGATTTAAGTCTATGAACCGGGATTGAAGCATGTTCTTTTAAATTTGTACCGACATGTGGCTGTGGGGATGAATTACGAACCAATTTTACTGTCTTTATTACACACATGCACTGTTTTAGAAACATTTTGAACTAGTAAAACGTATTCTTAAGGTGCTGCTGATCACAGAGAGCTAAAGAGAATGTTTAATTCTGGTTGCTTTGCGCATATCCTGTCTTGTGGATATGATTACTACGGAAACATGTTAATATGTGGCTGTGGGAGGGATTTGGATCCTATTATAATGTTAGAAATTAAAAAAAAGAGACTTGTGTTTATATCACTCCAAAATGACACTTTACCGACACACAGTTCTGTCCAAACAGCTTACAAAAGATGATTAACATCATAGGTGGCGTTTAATGCTGTAGATTTGGATTGAAATAAATAAATAAATTGATGTTGTCTCCAGAGTTTAATGTTATCTTATTATGTTATTCACCTTATATTTTAAATATGCACTACACTATCCTCTTTGTTTTTAAATAACATTTCAATTATTGTTTTTCTGTGTGTTCTTGGTTTAGTATCCCAGTGGGGACTTAAGCCTCAATGCACACAGATTCATAGGGTTGAAATTGAAAAATTGAATTTGTTAAATTGTCAAATCAAATTTAAAATAATTATCAAAGCTGAGGACCCCATGGGTAAATATGCTTATAAATCACACGGAATAAATTGTTTTGAAGATGTAAAAAGATTCAGATTGTTTCCAGTGAGAGCTGGGTTTAGGGGCACAACATATACAGTTTGTCCAGTTGAAACATCATGCTATATAGAAACAAGTCTTTGTGTGTGTGTGTGTGTGTGTGTGTGTGTGTGTGTGTGTGTGTGTGTGTGTGTGTGTGTGTGTGTGTGTGTGTGTGTGTGTGTGTGTGTGTGTGTGTGTGTGTGTGTGTGTGTGTGTGTGTGTGTGTGTGTGTGTGTGTGTGTGAGAAAATACAAGGATTTCATGCATGCACAAAGTGCATGCTGATACCTTTTCCTTTGTTTACACAATTGCAGTGCGTTTGGTAAATGTATGTTGAACATTTAGTGCACATTGATCATTGTGTAATGAACTAAAACTACACAGGGAAAAGGTACTGAACATATGAAGAAAGGGATGGAAAGCCCAGACAGCAGCTGAAATATCTTAGTAGTTATTCAGCACCCCTGCCCCCTCACCAGTGCAAATTAATATTAACTGCTTAAAAAGATGACAACAGATTGGATATTTCAACAAGATAATGATGCCAGACACAGCAAAGGAAAGCAGCTAGAGTGGCCCAGCCAATCACCTGACCTGAATCTAATAGCAAATAAACTCAGAGTTCACAGAAGAGGCCCTCAGAGCCATTAAGATTTGACAACTTGACATTTGACAATTTGTATAAGTGGCCCACAGAACCTGTCAGTTTCTAAAAAATAGGCTGTGAAATAGTTCACTTCAGTGCAATTCTTTGAGTCTGCCTTTTGTTATTATTTTAGTGCCTGTGGTTTTACAAACATCTCACCGATTCATTATGAAGTAGCAGTAAACATGAAAGCAGGCAGTTACACTCTCACTTCTTGGATTATACAGTTAGGCGAGAAGATTTTGACAATGACTTTATGTACCCTTGCTATTTACCAAATCCGTCTGACAGCTCCCATGACAGCATAGCAGACTGAGGCAGCGGTCTTTACCTCAAACCCACTGGCTAGGCAAAAAACATCACAATTATATTCACACTGCAGTTCAATAGGAGGAAACTACAGCGAGCTCTCAATAAATGAAGACATTTCTCATTTCAATCAGCTGTTAAACTTTTCATTTATTATTTTTATTTTGTCATGTACAGTAAATGCATCTATAAAGAGTAATGTTGTGTTTATTGTTGTTAAAAAATCAGCTGTTAAACATTCTTGTGTTTTGCAGTGTGTGTCTACAGTGTTTACTGTTATTGTTATTCGACGTTTTGTTTGTTGACACTTTTTACATACCAAAACTTTTGAGTTTAGTGTTTTGCCATCACTTTTGAACATTTTTAGTTTTTTAGCGACATGTTCAATGTGTGAAATATGTCTTAATGTTTTTAATGCATGTTTTCAATTTTTATACTGTTATTATTTGCATGACTTACTGTAGAGATCAGAGATTTGTAGAGAGATTGTATAGAGATTTCTGTTAAAATTGCGAAACTTGCAGAAACAAGAACACATATACTTGTCAATCAAACAAAACGGGTTATAACAGGACTTTATTTTAGTTTAATTCCTGCTTATCAGAATTTCCTGTTAACAAAGATAGCTCCTTCACAGACACTTGTAAAAGTCTACAGAGTATCCCCCTAAAACTAGATTTTTGTCATAGAATGAAAGACTAGAGTTGGATGACACACATTGTTAAAAAAAAGAGATCAATGTAATTCAACTAGATGCTAATTAAAACTGTCACCCTACATTTTGATTCAAAGGTGATAAATGCATATTATAAGTTTTTTAAGGTTATGATTTAAACAAATTTACCTGATAGTAGTATTATTTGTCATGGAAGGACGCTGACAACAGTGTTGGTGATCCACGTGTGTAGTTTTATTAAATAATAATTGTATGGGCAATGGTCAAAAACAGGGACAAACAACAAAAGCATGTAGGTAATCCAAAACATAGTCAAAACAGGCGAATGGTCAGGACAGGCTGTGAGACAACGGAAACAACTAAGCAAAGGGGTCAAAACATGGCAAGACAAACAAGGAAATCCACGCTGTAGTGCAACGCAGAGTAAACTCTCATAGACATGATGTTTTTACTGTACAAACCGTATATACTATCCCCTTAACCCAACCCTCACAGGAAACAATCTGGACTCAGCAACGTGTGTTACAGAGAGAGGTGTGTTTAGAGTCTAGTTAATGATTTAATTATGAGATCCAGCCGTGTGTCTGTGCGTGTGTGTCATCATCAGTGATGCGGAACAGGTGTGTGTGAGGTGCATGACAGGAGCTGTAGTTCATATCAGTGGCCAAATTGTGGTTTTCCAGCGACCTGCAAGAATTAGATTTCTGGTGACAATGACAGTATTAATAATAAGGTACAGTTTACACACACACACACACACACACACACACACACACACACACACACACACACAAATAAAAAGGATAATAATAACAAATATATCATAATTTACTAACCTTTAAATCCCATTAAATGGAGGTCAAAAGTCGTTACAATATCTTCTTGTGTCATACAAAATCTACTATGAGGTTGAAAAGGCATGTAGGTCAGTAATGATGACTGAATTTTTATTTTTTTACTAAAAACAACTGCAGGTGTCTATTTCAGGACTCATCAAGCATTAGAAACGCGCGTAGCCGGTTTGTGATATCTATTCACTATGCTTTACCTCCTCACTGCATAGTTGATCTGTTGTCTGGCTAAATAATGAGATTGTGATTTGTGAATATGGAGCGTCACAGGCTGAATTGTAATCTGTGTCTCCCCTATGGGCTTTATTAATAGGTGAGCCAGAATGAGAGAAGGCTTAAGCCTCTGTACGATTCAGAATGACCTAGATATGCTGCATTTCTCTGACCCACATCCAATTCACTACAGGCTCCACTGTGTACTGTACAGCAGGCTCTTTCTCCTACATTATACCAAAATAATGGCTTCATTAGAAAAACTAACTGCGGCGTCTGCCATTTCTTTCTCTCTTTTGACTAAATATGCAAAACTAAAGCAGTATTGATGAGCTTGATGAGATGATTGACAGCATATATGTATCAATATTTTATTGCATATCTTATGGTAGTTTATACTCTCTCAGAAATTAAAGTACAAAAGCTGACACTGGGGAGGTACAGTACTATTTCAAATGGTACACTTCACCTGAGAGCTTATACTGGTAGCTTTGAGTACAAAGCTAGTGTGCCTCTTCAGTTGTAGCTCTTGTTCCTTCATTTCTCTCTAGCAGTGTATAAAAAATAGTTTCGTTAAAACAAATATTCTCAATTATTTGTTAGTGGCATGGTCAACACGGTGGCTCAGTGGTTAGCAGTGAGTACTGGCGGGGTCAGTTGGCATTTTTGTGTGGAGTTTGCATGTTCTCCCCGTGTTTGCGTGGGTTTCCTCCGGGAGCTCCGGTTTCCCCCACAGTCCAAAGACATGCAGTAAGTGAATAAGGTTAACTAAATTGGCCATAGTGTATGAGTGTGTGGGTATGCTGGATAAGTTGGCGGTTAATTGCGCTGTGGCAACTCTTAATTAATACTAAGGGACTAAGCCGAAGGAAAATGAATGAATGAATTTTAGTGGCAATATATTCATATTATTTATATTAAAATATATATTTAAAGGGCTTTGTTGTTTTTTCACTAATGTAGCTTGAGGTGTATGTGAAAGATCTGCAAAGTTGTAAAGATTAAAGTAAATAATAATAATAATAATAATAATAATAGCTGCCTAAATAAGTCTAAAAAACTCTTGAATATATGAAATGATTGTGTATGAATTTTAAAGATTTACCAGCAAAAAGGAAGCCTGTTAACAAAGAATGTGTGACTTTCTGCTTCAATTTCTTTGATCTCATTTGTATATTTTAGTGTAATTTGCTCTATATCACAAAGGGTCAAAGACTGGGACACGCATATAGTAAAAAATATATGATTTAATGCAAATAAAATCATTTGAATTTGCCACTTTTTTGACAAAAAAAAGATATTTACCTTTCCTTCTTAAGTTGGGCTAAAGATATGCATTTTTGCCACAATGCTGTCAAAGACAACAAAGTCAAATATATTAACAAAACTAAAATGAAACATACAAATGTCCATAATGGATTCAATAAAGTTAACTACCTTAACTAGGTTATGACGATATGAGGCTTTAATCATTGCATACAGCTTAATCACAATAATGAACTAAGCTGCAAAAAAGGCAGCTTTAAATAACATAATAACAAAACAATATTTGCTGTTTTATTGCTTTATTGTATAATTTCAGAGTAAACAAATGTTTCGGCTAAATTAAATTGTAAAAGGTTTATAAAGTACAATAGGTAACACTTTACAAAAAAAAGTCTCAAAAGTGGATGATAGTTAATACAGTTACAGAGTGAGAAAAAAGCCAGATTTAATATAGTTACTATGTTATTATTATTAGTTTTAAAATACAACTAAATTGTATTAGTTATAAACTACATTTAATAAAAAGGATTATGACTATGATTATAATGTGTCATTAGGCATTACCTAAAAATAACACCATCTAAGATTAATAAATGCTTTTGATTTTTAATCATCACTTTACTTTAAGGGGCCTTTTTGCACAGTTTTAATGTAATACATCCTTATAAATAGTTTTAATCTTAAATCAATATTTCAGCGTGTAGTAGGGCAGATTAATGTGAAATTTTTCATGTTTGAACTATTAAGTTGAACTAATTCAGTTTTAAACCATTTGGCGCTGTTATAAACACAACTGCAAATACAATGTGAACATTTTTAAAAAGCACTTTAAAAGTTTAAATAATAAATAATTATTCCCAGTATTTTGAGAGACCCACAATTAGACCTGTCACAATATCTTTTTTTTAGTTGTACGATGTACTGTATTACACCAACATATATTGTGATAACCTATATTATTGTTATTTAATGTCCATTTCATGTCACTCATTATATAATGCCAGAATAACAATACCAAGTACACTCTTTCATTCTTAAGAATATTTCATTTAATTATATTTATTTTACCAATTGAATAATTAGGCACTGGAATTAGAATGTGTCAGCGTATATATATCCTAAACAAATAAATAATAATAAATGTTAACAATAAAGTGCAAGGTAAAAAGTAGCAGAGCCTGCGATATCGGCTAACAGATCTATTTTCAGCTGTCAGACACCCACATGAAAATATACTATACTAATTTATACTAAATGCTAGTGTTTTGGACCAAACTGACACTGACAAATCCAATTTTGAGATGATGCACAATCAGCTAAAATGTTGCTAGAATTAGTTTTTATGTATGGGTGACATACAGTTAAAGTCAGAATTATTAGCCCCCCTGAATTATTAGTGCCCCTGAATTATTAGCGCCCCTGTTTATTTTTCTAACTAATTTCTGTTTAATGGAGGGAAGATTGTTTCAGCACATTTCTAAGCATAATAGTTTTGAAAACTTATTTCTAATAATGGATTTATTTTATCTTTGACATGATGACAGTAAATAATATTTTACTTTATATTTTTCAAGAAACTTCTATACAGCTTAAAGTGACATTTAAAGGTTTAACTAGGTTAATAAGGTGAACTAGGCAGGTTAGGGTAATTAGGCAAGTTATAGTATAATGAAGGTTTGTTCTGTAGATTATCGAGAAAAAAAATAGCTTGAATTGGCTAATAATTTTGTCCCAAAAATGTTTTTTAAAAAAATAATAACTGCTTTTATTCTAGCCGAAATAAAACAAATAAGACTTTCTGCAGAAGAAAAAATATTATCAGACATACTGTATAAATTTCCTTGCTCTGTTAAAAAAAAAAAAAATTAAAAATATAAAATAAAATCAAAAGAGGGCTAATAATTCTGACTTCAACTGCATATTGCATTACCAAAAATGATTGAGGTCATGTCCATGTGTTGTGCAATAAGTCACTATATTGATTATTGTGACAAGTCTGCTCACAATATCAGTAGTGTGCATGTTCAATTTTTACAATGTCTAAACTTAACTTAGCATCTCTGGTCTTGTAACTTGTTTTTAACATAATGTCTCCTCTTACAGTTCTCAGGGTGAGCATTAAATCTCCCAGTGATGTTCACAGTTAGCCAAAGGTGTTGCAGATATTCCCAGCTCTCTTCCTGCTCTGAAAATATTTAGATGGATTGATGGAAAGATTTATTGGATTTGCTACATTTTTAAGGTAAGTGGACGACAACAATTTACATGAGTTGAATTTAAACAAACAAATTAAGTTGAACATTACTACATTTAATTTGTTTGTTTAAATTCCGCCCATACAAATTGTTTGCAACCATCTACCTTTAAAAATGTAGCAAATCCAATGAATCTTTTTTTGCAGTGTGCTACTACTATTAATATTATTTGCCGTGATGTGTGCATGCATGCGTTGTGTCAGTGTGATTCATGTTTTACATTATCGCATGCGTGCGAGTGTATTTGCTGCCCCGCTGCTGCTTTACAGTTTTTGCTCTCCGGTCAGCAGCTGTTGTCCAGCGTGAGTCACACATGGCTCTGGGTACAGACTGACCTTGAGCTGCTGAGACCCACAGTTCTGTCCGTTCGATTTGGGGTGGTAAGGATAAGCCCAGCCGACTGACAGACCAACTGCCCACCCAGTATCAAACCTCATCAAGCGGGGCCCGACGGTGACACTGTGTTCCCAGAGAGCGCCCTCAGCACCACTGCCACAATCAGATCCATTATCCTCCAGCCGTCACAGAGCAAACAGCCAGCATCCGTTACAGGCCCGCAGGATCAGCGCTGACTCCTCTGCTCACATTAAAGAGCCTGCGGGGGAAATATTATGAATGCATTACGCCAGCTGTGCCAGAACAGCACACAGTTTAGAGGAAATGCAGCAGTGTTATGAACATAGATCAGAGATGATGAAATTTTAATGTCAGTTATATGAGGCTTCGCCAGGTGGTGTTGGGTATGAATAATACGCACGTTAAGGTGTGCAAACACTATAAAGCTATCATGTTTTGTGGAGAGACAAAACATACTGCATTTATAATAACATGCATGACTCATGCAACTAGGAACAACGCTGTGCTTGGTTGATAGGAATGATTTCCAGGAACAGATAAAGATGCTTTTGTAAGATACTGTGTGCACTGGATTTACAGTTGAAGTCACATTTATTAAACCCTCTGAATTATAAGCCCCTCTGTTTCATTTTTTCTGTTTAACAGAGTGAAAAGAAATTCAACACATTTCTAAACATAATAGTTTTAATAACTCGTTTGTAATATTAAATTATAGATTTATTTTTTCTTTGTCTTGATGACAGTCAATAATATTTTACTAGATATTTTTCAAGACACTTCTATACAGTTTAAAGTAACATTTAACTAGGTAAATTAGGTTAACTTGGCAGGATAGGGTTATTAAGCGAGTTATTGTATAACAATAGTTTGTTTTGTACACTTTCGAAAAAATATATAGCTTAAGGGGGCTAATAATTTTGACCTTAAGTGTTTTTTTATTTACTTATTTTTTATAAAAAACTGCTGTTATTTCAGCCGAAATAAAACAAATAAGACTTTCTCCTGAAGAAAAAATATTCTCAGACATACTGTGAAAATGTCCTTGCTCTGTTAACCATCATTTGGGAAATAATGATATATTATATTATGTATTTTAAAACTTTTATATATATATATATGAGATATATATAAAAGTATTTTTACTGTGGAAATGCATGGATCCACAAAGTTTATTCAATTCGTCTTAACACAAATCAATCAAGTTAATGTGACTAATTTAAATAAATTAAAACAATTAAGTTTCTCCAAAAAAAAAAAAATCCCCAGAATGATTTCAATTAAGCATATTTATAAGCATGGTTATGCGTTTCTGATGGTATGATAACCTTGGATAAAAATAACGCAACTTTCTTACTCCACTGAACACAATATATTTTATTTTAGGAAACATATTATATGACATTATAATATTTTAGAAAAATAAACATGTCAGGCTAAATAATTGACCTCTGCTTTCTTCATTAGTTTAAAAAAATACAGATTTCTTTATAAAACATTAAAAAGCACATTAAAAAGACCTTACATACTGTATACCTTGTAGAGTAGAACAGAATTTTAGCAGTTTTAAAACCTTGACTCTTCCAAACCGCTGTAACACTTGAAGCTGGTTATCGTCCCATGCATAGAACAAGGAGCAAACATCTTTTGTGTGTGTGTGTGTGGGTGCGTGTGTGTGTGTGTGTGTTTGTGTGTGATGATATTCTGATGGGGAGAAATCATTACCTACTCAGAGATTTTTTAATGGGGTTATATTTAACAAGGCGAGGCAAGCTTAATTATATAGCACATTTCATACACAGTGGCTATTCAAAGTGGTTTTGTGCTTATTTATTTGTGAATGAGGTGAATTTTGTCAGTTTATCTGTTTTTTTTTCTCAAATTGCATTGATCTTTTTATGTGATTTGGACCACATCTGTTCTTTATTCAACAATTTGCTGCTTCAAATGATCCATTCAGAGTCTCTAACTGGGGCAGTTATAGGATTTTCCATTTAGGGGCTCAGTCATTTATAAGAGTACAATAATAATAAAAATCTATAAACAAATTAATAATAAAAAGTAAAATGTTTTGACTATAGGGTTGGATACATAGCAGCATTCAACTTTATTCAGCATTCATTGCATAGGTATAACATGTGAGCAGGCTAATGACTGGGCCTACCAAGATTTTTTTTTTAATTACACACACTATTTTACTGTGCAAGCACAGCATCTTACTTCAAAGTAAACAACTCTTTTTATACTAGAAAGAGGCTAAACCCCCACTAAAATTGACCTAACGACATGGTCATGGTCTCCAGTAATGAACTCACTGATTCAAATGATGCATTCAGAGTCTCCAGCAGAGGCAATTATAGGAACTTCTATTTTGGGCGCTCAGTCGTTTATGAGAGAACAATAATAATAATAATAATAATAATAATAATAATAATAATATTAATAATAATAATAATAAAAATCTATAAACAAATTAATAATAAATTATAATAAAAATATGTTGACTAGGGATAGGGGTATAGAGTGAGCAGGCCAATAACTGTCTAACAAGATTTTTTTAATTACAATACACTTTTTTACTGTACAAGAACGACATTTTACTGTTTGCAACTCTCTGTTCAAAGTTCACAACTCTTTCTATAATAGAAAGAGACTAATTAAAATTGACCTAATGACGCCTGTTGTCTCCAGTAATAAATTCACTGACTCAAATGATCCATTCATAGAGTGTCCAGTAAATGATTCACTAAATTAATAAACTATTCAGAATAGGTTTTATTTCAAAACTAAAGAGCCCCCCCCTTTTTTTTGTTTTTTTTTTGTAAATATTTATTGCATGTTTAAAATTGATCATTAACACACATTTTTGTTACTTTATTTATTGTTGTGATATACTATGGTGGGCGATGTGGTGGCGCAGTGGGTACCATTTTCACCTCACAGCAAGAAGGTTGCTGATTCGAGCTTTGGCTGGATTATTTGCAGTTTCTGTGTGGTGTTTGCATGTTCTTCCCGTGTTTGTGTGGGTTTCCTCCGGCTGCTCCGGTTTCCCCCATAAGTCCAAAGACATGTGGTACAGGTGAATTGGGTAAGCTAAATTGTCTGTAATGTATGTGTGTGAATGAGTGTGTGTGGCTGTTTCCCAGCGATGGGTTGCAGCCAGAAGGGCATGCGCTGCGTAAAATATGTGCTGGATAAGTTGGCGGTTCATTTCGCTGTGGCGACCCCTGATTAATAAAGGGACAAAGCCGAAAAGAAAATGAATGGATGAATATACTATGGTATAGGATATGTTCTGTTATATGCACACTTGAATTATCATGAACTATGAGTATGTCAACTTTTGATAGTATGGCCTCCTGGCAAAGTAAACATTCATCAATAAGTACTTTTAATACAACACAATCAAATAGTTTTGTACTTTGATTTAAGTTAATGTGAGTTTATAATTTTACTGTAGTAATATTTTATCAGTGTATTACTACTTTAACTCAAGAGCCTGATTTGTGTTCTTTGTCTGTCACTGGATTTAGGTTCACATGAACAAATATTACAAACTTTGTCTTGTTTGTGTGTTAAAATGCAAATTTCAGTAAAATGTTTATTACACTTTATTTTGATGGTTCGTCAGTTCATTTTCACCAAAGTCAGCCAACTATACAAAGCCACCCACCACAATGTCAATGTTCCATGTATTATGCACCCAAAACACACATACTTGTAGTAATGTAGTATAGTCTCTTTGGCTACTGTATTTTTGACATCTGAGGCCATGTGATTGTTTTATCACTGAATCATAAAAATCAATCCAGCTCTTGATGCCAGATTTAACATTATGAACTATAAAATATGTCACATTTAAGCATATGGTGCCATTTGTCTTTTCCCGGTTAATAACAAACCTCAGCATGTGTCTCTTAAAGATTTATAATATAATTTATTGTATGTACTGCTGCTTTTATTTTAGTTTTGTGCTTTTGAGTCTAAACAATTAGGACATTTCTTAAAAACATTATATAGAGTTTGAAAGACATGGCGATAACATCAGATTTTAAGTTTTTTATGTAAGTCTCTGCTATGGAAAAGTATATGTCCAGATTTGCCCTTGGCCTCAGGTAACAGGAGTTCTGTGCCTTTCCTCATTCAGTGGCTCATTTGACATGAGTGCCTAATGCTTTCCACAGTGCTGATCCTGGATCAGAGCTGACATTTGCTCAATACTATGAAGCTGCGCTGAAGCCTGGAGTGAGCATAGTGACAGTTCGGCACTGCTCTGCAGCACAAAATTGTCATCCATGAAGTATTTGACTCTTGACTACCAGCAGTTCAATTTTATCCTTTCCAGAGGACATTTCTAAATCTGAATATCTTCTGTCTACTGCATTCTACAAAATTAACATTCTTTGAAGTGGACATTTGGGACTTTTAAACGATACCAAGTTTATAGTTTGGGGTTTTGGGAACTTGCTTTTCCACCTCAAAGAGGAGTGATGTTCAGGACATTTTGTGGAAAATAAGGGGAAAAATGGGGGGAAAATGTGGCTAATAATTTTCATTCAATAAAATTGTTTTGTATATTTAATTTGAATATTTGAAAAAAAAAAAAACTTTTCATCAATTTTAACATAATGTAACATGTTTTACCATAATTAAGGCATTTTCAAAAAATGTCCTTCCTACTGGACACATGTGGTTATTACCACCATTTTGTTCTCAAATTTGAACAAATCAGCAGGAAGAGAATCACTGACTACATTTACATGGACATCAGTAATCAAATTATTTACCTTAATCTGAATAAGACAATAATATGATTAAGGTGTTTACATGAGTTGTTTTTTGCTGTTTTACATGTTATGGTACATCATTCAATTAATGTCATTGCATCACCGTGCTATCCAAGTTCCCTCCGGAGTTTCATGTAATTTTGTGTTTCATTATTAATTTTCAACTTTAACTGTAGTTTGGCACTTTCACTTTCATTCAGGAACATTTCATGCATGAGCCCGTAACAAACAAGATATTGGATGCGAGTATGAACTGCCGAAAGAGTGTTGATTTAATGGAATTTGATATGCAGGTGTCTCTGGTCCTTCACTGACTTGGTAGGTGCAGAAAAGTGTCAAACAGATGTGTGTGTATGGATAATCATGTCACAAAATACGGCCAATATACGACAATACGGTAATAGTTTGATTAAGGTGTTTACATGTCTGTACTGCACTTCGATAATGTAACTAAAATCGGCACACTCCACTCCTTAATTAGATTTCCGATTATGACCTTAGTCGGATTATGGTAATCAAAAATCACTGTTTGCATAGTAGACTTTTAATCAGAGTATTGTCTTAATTATATTAAAATCAGATTATTGGTGTCTATGTAAACGTAATGACTGTCAGAGGCAGAGAGAATTTTTGGGGGTGCGTGTATTTGTCTTTTTTTTTTTTTTTAAAGACCATGACCAATCTATGGCTTCAGAACAAAACTGACTTCCAGCTTCTAGAAAGACTCAAAATATTTTTTTTCTTGTTTAAACTATTTATTTAAATTAAGCTGAAACAACACAATTCTTGAGATTTCATTGGGATAACTTAACTTTTTTTATATTCAATCCACATAAATTTGTTAAATATGTTAAGTTAACTTAATCAATTTGTGTTGGGACAACATGAATGAATTGTGTGGAACCCTGCATTTTTTACAGTGAAAGAAATCAATTAAGTTCCTTGAATTCAATTTGCTCCTACTCAAGGTGTACTAAATACAATATATCTCTTTGTGTTATTAAGAAATGGGGTCTAAAATAGATTTTAAAAATGCTAAATTTTCTTAAACCTTATTCTTCTCGTATGAGCGGGCACAGCCATTTTAATCTTTTTGGCTCGAAACTTTCGGTCTCATTCACTTCCATTTATTTTTAGATGTTAAAAACAGCTTGTTATGCTGCTTGATTATATTATTCTACTTTGTCTGTATAGTCATGCAAAAATTTGTTGACTGTTTTTTTGCCATTGATTATTCTGCCATTTATTAAGTTCTAAAACAATTGCTAAAACGAGCACACTTCTGCATTAAAGAATAAGGTCAATACACTACATTAACAATATTGGGGTAGAGTCAGTCATACTTCCACGCTTTACTTTAGTATTTTCTTTGGAATTCTAATCATTTTGTTTTAAGTGGTGGTCATGATTCCATTTCATACATACAGCTAATATCCTTAAAATGTTCTTTTTTTCAAAAGAATGTTTTCAGTATGATCATTGCCTTTCAAGCAATTGGGAAAATTATGAGTAAAAGCTGTGTAAAAATATTGATTTTCCTGGTAGTCAGGAGGATATTATAAAAAAATGTGATTTTAATCATGCGGTGGAAAAACTGAACTTCAGCATCATTAATCGCCTTAATTTATATGTTATAGCTGAAAAATCATTCTAATATGATAAATTTGTGCTCATTTGAGTTGTTATTTATGCACAATTATTAAATATGGTTATTCTTAATACTGAACAGTTCAATCTGCTTAATTTTGTTAATAATTTGTTGTAATGGACCTGATAATTTAGCTGTACCATTTTTATCATTAAATTGTATATAATACTGTAGTCACAATATTAAACTGTGATTACCTTGATTAACTTAAAAACCATAATAATCAAATCATAATTATTCCAAAAGTTTGATTGGCAGTGTAAAGAGCAAAAAAAGACATTAATATGCACAACAGACTATGGCAATAATAAGTCAACCATTGCATTCATTTGCCTGTCTTTAAGTGTTTCTAATTTTAGCTTTATTGTTTTATTATGACTTAATTAGATGCAGATTTATTTGCTTTTTTAAAGTCTAATTAGATATTTTTAATCTGTGATGGTAATTTATTTTATATGAACACTTAAATTTCCATTAAAAACATTACAGCTATAATATCTCCAGTTAGTGTAAACTATCTTTATTATTTTAATCCTTCATTATTTTTAAGTGCTTGTCTCAATCTAAATGGTTTACTGGATAGATAATAGCACTGAAGCTTTAAAGCATGAAAGTATTCTCTTGATTTAAAAGGAAACAAAATGGCAAAGCCTGGATCAATAGCTGTTCATTTGAGCGTTTCTGTTCTGCTTTATGAGAATGGATTGTGTGTTCTTGACTACACATATGTCGATCTTTGACCTTGTCACTAAGGGCTCTTCCCTGTGTTGCATCTCATCAGAAGAAACACAGAATCTACATTTTACACTACAAAGACATTTTTGTGATATAAATAGAGTTTCACAAGATAGTTTGAATTACTTTATTTAAGGTTTTTCTTCTGATGAGACTAATAGTATTCAGCTAGAGAAATTAAATTATCACAAATGCAAAAAAAGGTTTTTCTTACTTTTACTCTTGTTTCTAGTCTAAATATCAAAGCATAATACAGCAAGGAAAAATATTGTTTTGTTTCTCCTTTAAAAGAGATAAGTCAAATTAAGAGTATTTCCGTAAAACAACCAAAATTGTCCTCCAGTAAGTAAATAAAATGATCTTGTTTTCGCTTTGAAATGTGGATATTTAAACTAGAAACAAGACATTTTTTTTTTGCATAAATCATATATAATCTGTATTGATACAGTGTAGCTCCTGGCCAACTATAATTAAGATTCATTGCATATCTTGCGATGTGACTATTGCATATGTGCACATTGTGATATCGATGCTGAAAGATACATTGTGAAGCCTTAAGGTATAACAATGGAGGTAAACAGGGCAATTACACTAAATGAACCAAGTTAACATCATACTGTCATCAACAGTTGATTGGTTACATTAAGAATTGCAAACTGTTTTTGCATTTGTCTGTAATGTTATGTTTACATATACAAATGAAGCATTGTTCCTTACATATTCACTTTTTGTATACTCATCTAGCACATTACTCTGTACTTAGTGAGTTCATCTGTACATACTGGGAACAGTTAGAAAAATAATTATGGAATTAGGCAAATTTTGTGAAATTATCTGTCTGTAGGCGACGCAGTGGCACAGTAGGTAGTGCCTTCGCCTCACAGTAAGAAGTTTGCCGGTTCGAGCCTCGGCTGGGTCAGTTGGAGTTTCTGTGTGGAGTTTGCATGTTCTCCTTGTGTTCGCGTGGGTTCCCTCCGGGTGCTTCAGTTTCCCCCACAGTACAAAGACATGCGGTACTGGTGATTTAGGTAGGCTAAATTGTCCTTAGTGTATAGGTGTGTGTGTGTGAATAAGTGTGTATGGATGTTTCCCAGAGATGGATTGTGGCTTGAAGGGCCACCGCTGCGTAAAAACTTGCTGGATAAGTTGGCGGTTCATTCCGCTGTGGCGACCCCGGATTAATAAAGGGACTAAGCCGACAAGAAAATGAATGAATGAATAAGCCAAAAAGAAAATGAATAAATGTATGAATGAATGAATGAATCTGTCTTTCTAAACTTTCAGAATACAGATATGAATTCAGCTTTAAAGATTGGTGTATGCAAATGCTGCTAAATTGAAGAGTTATGGTTTAGTGTGGTTGAAAAACTTACTTTGAGAAAACTGCTTTTAAAAATACTCACTGGCCACTTTATTAGGTATACCTGTCCAAATGCTTGTAAAATTTCTAATCAGCCAATCACATGGCAGCAACTCAATGCATTTAGTCACGTAGGCATGGTCAAGACGATCTGCTGCAGTTCAAACAGAGCATAAGAATGGGGAAGGTAGGTGATTTAAGTGACTTTGAATGTGGCATGGTTGTTGGTGCCAGACAGGCTGGTCTGAGTATTTCAGAAACTGCTCGTAGCGGTACTGAGATTTTCACACACAACCATCTCTAAGGTTTACATAGAATGGTCAAAAAAAGAGAAAAATATGTAATGAGCGACAGTTCTGTGGGTGCAATTGCCTTGTTGATGCCAGAGGTCAGAGGGGAATGACCTGACTGGTTCAAGTTTGTAGAAAGGCAACAGTAACTCAAATAACCTCTCGTTACAACCGAGGTATGCAGAAGAGCATTTCTGAACACAAAACATGTTGAATCTTGAGGCAGATATGCTACAGCAGCAGAAGACCACACAAGGTGCCACTCCTGTCAGCTAACAACAGGAAGCTGAGGCTACAATTAGCACAGGCACACCAAAATTGCACAAAAGAAGATTGGAAAAACGTTGCCTGGTCTGATGAATCTCGATTTCTGCTGCTACATTCGGATGGTAGGGTCAGAATTTGCCATCAACAAGATGAAAGCATGGATCATCCTACATTGTATAAACAGTTCAGGCTGCTGGTGGTGGTGTAATGGTGAGTGGATATTTTCTTGGCACACTTTGGGCAATAGAGCACCTTCAGGATGTGGTGAAACGGGAGATTCCCATCATGGATGTGCAGCCGACAAATCTGCAGCAACTGTGTGATGCTATCAAATCTCTGAGAAATATTTCCAGTACCTTGTTAAATCTATGCCACAAAGGATTAAGGCAGTTCTGAAGGTAAAAATGGATCCAACCCGGTACTAGTAAGGTGTACCTAATGAAGTGGCCGGTGAGTATGTACTGGTATTGAAATCTGTGGACACAAATGTGTGACAATTGTGACTTTTAAAAAAACTGTATATTTGCCTGTATTTCCCATCTTAAATATTCAACTCCACTGATTATAAACCAATTATTCATTTATACATTTTCTTTTTGGCTCAATTCCTTTATTTATCAGGAGTTGCCACAGTTAAATGATGTTTTACGCAGCGGATGCCCATCCAGCTGCAACCCAACACTTGGAAACATACATACACTCTTGCATTCACACACTTACATTATGGCTAATTTAGCTTACCCAATTCATCTATATGGCATGTCTGGACTGTGGGGAAACCGAAGAGACCCAAGTGAACACGGGGAGAACATGCTAATTCCACACAGAAATACCAACTGACCCAGCCGGGGCTCGAACCAGTGAACTTCTTGCTATGAGGCGATCATGCTACCCACTGTGCCACCGTGACGCACCTATAAACCATTTAAAGACCCAAAAATACCAAAATACATATGTTGAGCACAAAAAAAAGATATTTTGAAGAGTGAAAAAGCCTGTAACCATTGATTTCCATTGTAGTTCAAAAAATAATATGGATGGCAATGGTTACAGGTTTTCAGCTTTGTTCAAAATATCTTATGACAAAATTCAGAATGTCAGATTATTTTTATGTAAACTATCCTTTTTAAATCTGACTAAAAATAGCGTTACTAGTCAACCTATCTGAAAGGTTTCTAATAAAGTGAGCTCAAATTATCCAGTAAGGTTAATTGTTCCCTGATACTCATTTTGGGCAGCTTGTAGCTGTGTTCAGTGAATGCAGCGCACGGTCTGTGTTTTCTGGGTCAACTGGGGAGATTGAAGGATGTGCCAAGGCTTGCACTATCTGTCACGTCCTTCCCAGCTGGATCTCTGTGGACCTAGAAGTGGAAATGAGTAAAAGGTTATGTCAACTTTTAACGACTCTGACAGATGCCATTCCTCATGAGGCTCAGCAGAAGCTTGTATAAGACAAGTGTGTTGTGTAGGTGTGAAGCACATTTACAAGTGTACTTATGAGGTACTTGGCCATGTGTATGAAATCTTTAATATAATTTAGTTTTTTATATTTTTTTATGTATTTTTTTTAGGAATTGTATCCAATTGTTAGTATAACAATCCATCTTTATTTGGTGCTTAAGAAACATTCCTTATCAAAAACTTTTTTGCTTGTTAATACCTTTGTGGACACCATGACACTTTCTGAGTGATTCCAACTTTCGTAATTTCTGGATTCTTTGAAAATTCTTTCAAAGAATTCACCACAAGTAACATCAGAACTCTTGATATTGTCTATGACAAGATTATTTAAAAGTTAATCACTCTTAAATGTTCTTCAATGTTCCCTTAAATTTGACAATGGTAAATGGTATTATGATTTGGGCCCTGTCCAAACAAATGTGGGTATTTTCAAAACTGCACTTTTTTCTATGTGGTTTTGCTGTTTGTCCATATTAAAAAGGAGTGTTGGTCGACTGAAACTAAAACTTTCTGACTCTAGTCAGGGTGAAGATTTTTAGAAACTCGGGGTACAGTGTGCTATGTGACACTGGACACTACAACTGAAGTTTGCCCGATGATATCAACGTGTGCTATTTTTTTTTTCTTTCTGATTGGCCATTACAGCTGGGTTCACCTCAAATGTGAATGAGGCAAATTCCTCACGTTTGTGGCAGACGCATCGCATATTCTGGCTTATTCACTCTCTTCTAGTTTGCATTGACTTGTATGTATTTTACTCACAAAAATACTTAAAGATGCAGTATGTAAGTTTGACACCCAGTTGTTCAACTTGGTATTGCACGCCTGGTTCAAAACACACGCAAGCACAGGTTGCCAGTTTGACCACACAGGAAGCAAGCCTGACTTATGAGGCTGAAGGGGCTTTAGTGTCAACGCCTGACAGAAGGTATGGCTGAAGTTGAGGCTGATGCGATCGTCATAGCAGTGTCAGCCAATGAAATTAGTCAGCAATTGGCTACTGCTGAGCTGGTGTATTTGCATACAGCGATCTGATTGGCTGACGCTTCTGTCGATGCATGAAAAGTTGAGAAAGTCCCAACTCCTACAGCAAGTAATGCCTCTGAAGCGGCGAACGGATCCACAATGCAGTTTGGCAACGCCTGACGTCCCCCATTTAAAATGAATGGGAAGCATTGAAGCTGACGCCCCGTGTGAATTGTTCGTGAAGGCTAATTTAAACTGTGTTCTAAATAAAAGAAACGCATTACGATAGAAGGGATATTTTCTATATTAAAAGGAGTTTTTGTTGTAACCAACACCTAAAAATTCTTTTTTAGAAATGGCTTCTATTTCTTGCAGCTGAACAACAAAAAACAATGATCGCCTCAGGGACACCTTTTGTGCTTTATTCAGTGTTAAATGCTAATAATGTAAGTTTGAATGCCATTTTATATTACATTTATTGCCATAAACTGAAAGCAGCAGCAGATAGTTCACCTTAGATCTTAAAAATAAAAAAATGTTTAAAATTGAACTGTATAAATGTGACTTAGTGCAAACCAACACATATCAGTGATTCAGCATGTACATTTAATAATGTTAAAGAGGTTTAATATCTATTAAATAGATTATAAACCTTACCGTTTCACTGGAATGCAGTAAGTGCACTATTCAGTGCTTCTGAATGGATTAAAAAAATTTTCTGTCATGCTGTGACTGGTGAAAACAGCCAAATTGACCGGCTCATGTAATGTTTACGTTTGTAATATATATTTAATTTGCTAATTAATAACCACATCTAGAACTCTGAATCTGCGTCTCATTTCAGAGTCTGCTACTGTCCATCGGAGGTCGCATTTCGGTCACAGACACTTTGAGAGTCTTTCTGAATGAATAAATAAAACATGCTGTTTTCCACAAAGGCAACCCAGGATGCTGAAATATAATTGGCTAAAATGGCATTGGGCAGGTTAAAGGGACCAAAACAAAGACAGACATTTCGGCACAATGCAAACATTTTCAAAGCAGAATATCTGACTTCAGCATTGTTTTTCAGATAAACAGGAATGTTCACTTAGCATGTTTCTTAAATATATGCAAATGTATTATGGTATTTTTATGCTTTGGAAGAGTTAAAAACTCACATATAGCATCTTTAATTCCCTGTTTGTTGTGATCTGAGCATAAGTCATTCTCTTAGTCTGCTGGTCCAGTGTGCACTTAACATTCATCACAGTGCCCTTAAAAACAAAAAAAAACAAAAACGTAGAAAACTTTAACTCTACTTGTTGACATGGCCTTAATAGACCAAATAATCTCAAAAATCATATTTGAGAGACATTCTGACAGGATCCTTTGTTTGCACGCCATCTGTGTATTTATTTGCATTTTTCAAAGTTTAACATAGTTTTCTCAACTGGCTTCGTACTCAACTGTGTGATGAAGCGAGCTATACTTCCTACAGCTACAACTAGGCATAAGCACAATAATTTAAGTGTGTATGTTTGAGGTTAAGTGTGTATGTTTGACCAAGTGCTGTAAAAAGATAAAACGACAATCAGATGCAACAGTGCAGTTTTAACTGGGAGTAATACCATCGATAAATTACTTTAACCACTTTTCAAGCTTTTGTGGTTAAAATGTCATCATAATATCATAATATGGCTTGCTGGATGCAATTTGCTGCAGTGCAGTGATATGAAAGTTTTACAGGGAGTTTTATAAGGTGATTTTTCTGTCAAATGTTTAGGGCAATTTATATGACCCTTTTAAGGCTTATTAACAGACTGTTAACAGCAGTTAATTTTGACTTATTTCACAATTTATTTATTTTTTATTTATATTTTATATTTTTATTATCTGACCTTAATTTAAATAAAAAAAAAATTCTCATAAATTGTATTATATATATATATATATATATATATATATATATATATATTCTTTATTTTTTGGAGAAAAAAAGACAAGAACACATTTGTAGCCGTACAACTGATAATAGGAACGACAGAAAAATAGCATAGAGTTGAAAGCAAAATGTGGGCTGCAGTTCTGGAAATCTGTGGCACAGAATTGGATTGTTCCCAGTGGGAAGCATGACAAGAGCAGGAAGAGAAGAAGGGTGTGAAAGTGTGTGTGTGTGTGTGTTTGTACAGAAAAAAAGCCGAAGAAGGGCAGATAAAAGCATAAGTTATTGTGATTATGCAATAGAGTTGCATATTGGTCTGCCTCGACCTTCAGCATAAGGCCACGTTTCATAGACAGAACAAGGATGCAAGGGCTTGAGGGAAGGACACTAGAAGGACATGACAGATTACATAAATCACACACACGCACACACACACACACACTGAATCCAATCTGACCAGAGACAACTGAACTCCTGAATTCAGTCTCAGTCTGTCAGCTCATAATGCCACACTTTCTGAGTGAGAGGACAGAGCAGACATGTTTACATACTCCAGCTGCATGCCTAGAAGCTTCCATGCTGCCAGGAGATGCAAACATGGGGTCTTTAGAGATCTCACTGACCCCACATTTATTAGAACACAATCATGCTAATAAAACACATCCACACACATGAATAAGTTGAATATAAATCAATTAAGTTTTGCCACTGAGGGGACATAAGATATATTTTGCTACATTCTATAATAATTGTATCTCTTAAGACAATTTAGAGTTTGGTTAAGTCTGTTTGTGAGGTTGAAATCTTTTTGTTGTGATATTGCACGTTTAAAAAAAAAAAAAAACACACATATAGCTATCTGATTCATTTACTTAATTGAAGTGAAGTGTATTTATAAAATAATTTCAAGAGGACCACCGCCGGTCCTGCATTATTCAATTTATGATTCACCAATCAGATGATTCCTAAGCCACTATAAATACCCTAAGATCCATATGACAGCCATCTTCGTTTTGAAGAATCCCCCCTTGCACTTCTACTCCTTTCCTAGATGAGTGGCACATTGGCCCAGTGGGTAACACTGTTTCCTCACAGCAAGAACATCACTGTTTCTAGTCCTTACCAAGCCACCCAACGTTTCTGTGCTGAGTTTACACGATCTCCCCGTGCTCACGTGGGTTTCCCTCGGGTTCCCCAGTTTCCTCCCACCATCCAAAAACATGCAACTTAAGTTAATTGACTAATCCAAATTGGCAGCACAGACATGCTCCTAGTAGAGCTGCACAATTAATCGTAAAAAGATTGTGATCTCGATTCGACCCCCTAGACGATCTTAATCCAGCATTTCTACGATTTTGTCAATCATATTTTCAAGTCCAGGAGAGAAGCAATGGTGGCCACACAAGTCTTCACATTGTTTTACATATGTTGTTCAGCAATGTGGACACCTCCAAATGGTGTTGCAAGAGTCACATGCTGTATTTATAAGATATAATCAACCCCAAAAATGACATTTCTGTCTTAATCTAATGTATTTGCGACCACAAAATTACACGTGACATGAGCTGACCGTCAGCTGTTACCACAGAGATCGGGCGCGCGCGCGCGCGCCTCTGAATAAAGTCTACTTTAGTGAACAGAACCTGCATAGGCTGTGATTTGTGAATAACAGGTAATGTTGTAAATAAACATTCAGTTTGTGGCACAGAGTGATCGTTTGGGAGCCGCGCGGGAAGTAAACCACTCTTAGCAGTGAAAATGAAACCGAAAATGAAGTGTTGCCAGATACCCGCAGAAATGTAAAAATACCCACGCAGTCTGCTGTATTCACGAAAATCACGTCAGTGACAGATTTTAAGCAAAAAATTACAGATTGTAAGCATATGTCTCAAACACAATAATTCAACATCAGAATTATCATCAGCATTAATGACCAGGACAAATCTAAAGCCTGTTCAAGTCCACCATTCCGAGTCTATACAAAATTGAGCATTTTAATCAACAGTACAGCTACACAAAGCCTATTGCTTTACCACATGTTGAGAAAAAGAATAATAATAGCCCACTCATATTAACCTTTATTTTATATCTACAGAATCGCGAGAAAATCGTAATCGTTATTTTAGGCAAAAAAACGCGATTTTCATTTTAGCCAGAATCGTGTTGCTCCGGCTCCTAGTAAGTAGTTATCTCTTAATAGCAATCTCTATCTGTTCATTAGCTACTATAGCAGGGTAGTTCTCGAGATCTACCTGAGCTTTTGCCTTGCAAACGTGAGGGAGCCACAGGCTCGAGGATCTTATGAGCTCAAGCCTCTCTCCTGGGACAGCATGCCAAACAAGCTTTATAATCAATCATCAGCTAATTGTGAACTCTTGAAAGCACAGTTAAAAGCTATATTGTGAAATACTAACACTTAATCATTATATATTTGTTTACATGTTTTAGGATTTATTGATAAATAATGCTCAAAACAGCTGAATTTTAATTAATTTTAAATATAAATGTGCTGCCATTTTTAAAAGCACCTTTGCTGAATTAACCTAATCACATTTTCCCAAATGTTTTTTTTTATTATTATTGTGCATGTTATTATCTGCTTGACTGACAGTGCAGCTTATTTTCTCAATTCTGATGCTTAATTAATTTTGAGGTTTGTGATAAGCGATAATTAATGAACTCTAATTCACAACTGGTGCTTCTATAGAGTCACTTCAGCACTGAGGTATTTTAGCAGAAGTGTAGCCTACTCCTGTTTTCCAACTTTGCTTGATAACAACAGAGGAACATTTAGCACCTCGGTTTCTTTGCCAAGTGTTTTCTTCACAGCACAGATGATTTTCTCCGAGTGCAAAAGTTTCAATATGTCTGTGTGGTTTAAACCCAAATTACACATCAACCTGAAAATGTATGGGTTTGCAGATGTTCAGAATTGAGTGAATACACATAATTGTTATCAGTATCATTAGTGGCTGAGGTTAAAAAAGCAGATATACAGTTCTTTTAAGCTACTTTGATCATGTTTTATGGAACACCTTTACTAATATGGAGTTTTCCACAAATCGTTTATTTACTGCTTTTTTGTAGCATGTTAGATAGTTGTAGTGTTTAGCTACAGGTAAACAGTTTAGAAAATAGTCATGTATAACTAAATTCAATTCAATTCAATTCATGTTTATTTCTATTGTGCTTTTACAATGTAGATTGTGTCAAAGCAGCTTAACATAGAAGTTCTAATAAATTGAAATCGTGTCATTCAAGTTTTCAGAGTTGAAAGTATGGCTGTGCGATTTGCGGAACATATCTTATTGTGATTTTTCTTGACATATTGTGATTTCGATTTGATTTGCAATTTAATTTTGTAGTCAAGCCTCAGCTCAATAATCTGTATCATAGCTTCTTATTGCTAAAAGATATTAACTTACTTAAACATTTATTCAAATTTGTGTTAAATATTTAGCAATTAAACACTCATTTTTCTCTAGAGCAAACAGTAAGCACAAATAAAATGACCTTAACTTTCTGTAAACAAGATGAACTCAAATTAGGGAGTGTAGCTTATTATACAAACAAAAAAATAGGGAAAAAAATACAGAACACTCAGCAAACTAATATGGCTGATAAAAGCTTTATTGTCTAAAACAAAATTATCACAGATGCCACACAAAATATCATGACGTTAAATGTACAGCTGTAGTGCTCCAAAATGGCTAAAATAGGTGCGAGTTAGCAGTGTATATCGCCTATCCTGCATTAGATTTTTTTAAATCCCTCTTTGGTCACTGCATTAAAGCCAGGTCTTTAGCGAGGTAGTGTGTTATGGCATTAGTTATCTCCTGGGTAGGGTTGCACCAGCTGTTCGTAAGTTCTTTCTTAAACTGGAAGGTAAAATCCACACTAGGGGCTTTTTAACTACTAGCTAGTTTGTAACTAAATTTACTTACATGTTCTTAAAGCAAACTGCAGTTAGTAGGTCGTTAACTCTCTGTATAGTCATGCATATAGTGACATTGAATGACGTAATTCAGTGTGATTTAAAGCTTTTAAATCGTTAAACTGCTATATTCTTCATCTTATGCACCAATATATAACTCTCCTGTGTAAATGAAATGACAAATTATAATATTATTGTACATTACAGTCAGTCACGGCAGAAGAGGCACATACCTGCATCACAAGCTGTGAATGCATGCGAAATACATATGACGATATCAAAACATTTATTCATTTTCTTTTTGGCTTAGTCCCTTTATTAATCTGGGGGCACCACAGCGGCATGAACCGCCAACTTATCCAGCATATGTTCTACTTAGTGGATTCCTTTTCAGCTGCAACCCATCTCTGGGAAACACCCATGCACACTCATTAACACACATGGACAATTTAGCTCAACCAATTCACATGTACCACATGTCTTTGGACCGTGGAGGAAACTGGAGCACACAGAGGAAGCCCACACGAACGCGGGGAGAACATGCAAACTCCACACAGAAACGCCAACTGACCCATCCGAGGCTCGAACTAGCGACCTTCTTGCTCTGAGGTGACAGCACAACCTAGTGTGCCACCGCGTCACCAATATCAAGACATTAAACTTTAATTTGGTGTGACTTTAAAGCTAAAATATTCCCATATTACCAGTGTCCGGTTTTTCTTTGATGTTAATTAGTCTATTTATGCTTCTGAAGCAGCAGACTTCATTCCACTCATCCGCACATTTTTTTTTTGCCATTCCACATAGTTGGACTGAGCAATTGTGATTGGGCAGAACGAAAGTGTGCTCACCAAATTGGCTAGTAAGACTACCACACACAGATGCCATGCATGCATTTGCTCTGAGTGGGGGAAATTAAATAATACATATTTCATATCGCAGCTTCTTGCAATTAGCTAATCGCAACTTTTTTTCGATTTGCGATCGAAATTGCGATTCGATTTTGAAGTTCAGTTTATTTTTGTTCACTGTGGTTTAAATTTCACTGCTGAAAGTCCAAACACTAAAGAGCAAATCCATCAATGCACAGCTCCACAAGTCCCAACCAAACAAGCCAGTGACAACAGTGGTGAAAGTGAAGGGAAAAAAAAGAAACCAGGCTCAGTTGGGCACGACCACATCTCCTCTGGTCAATCTTGTGCAGAGCTGTAGCTGTAGTTTGAATTATTTCAAACCATTTATGAGCAAAAGTATACTAAACAAACAAGTAACTGTACCGTTTATAATGAGGACACACACACAATGCATCTCAGCCAGTGTGTAAATCCTGAATTGAGCCTCCTGTTTACCATTTGACTCTTTTGCCTGACATAAATGTACTGTTAAAATAACTCATGTTAGTTATTTAAATATTTTATTATTGGCTGTTTACATTAATAATAATTAATTTTGATATTATACATAATATCAAAATTTCTGTGTGGAGTTTGCATATTCTTCCCATGTCCGCGTGGGTTTTTTTCGGGTGCTCCGGTTTCTGGTTTCCTACAGTCCAAAGACATGGAGGTGAATTGGGTAAGCTAAATTGTGTGTGAATAAGTGTGTATGGGTGTTTCCCAGTGATGGGTGGCAGCTGCCTAAAACATATGCTGGATAAGTAGGCAGTTCATTCTGCTGTGGTGACCCCAGATTAATAAATGAACTACGCCGAAAAGAAAATGAATGAATAATGTTTTGATCAGCTGTATTTGAACTATAATTTGGGTGTGTCTTATGTTGCCTGGGTTAGGTATATTTCTGGGAATAACCAATATATGTTGACATATATAGTCAATATGATCAATATTTCTTTTTTGCCAAATAATAATTCAAATATTAGCTAAAAGGTCTGTTTCAGGAAGCCATTTTGTGAATTCATTATTATAAATATTAAAATAACAATAATTTTGATTAGCAATGTGCATTGCCAAGACTTTGAGGCTTTAAAGGCTCATGGAGTTCAGGAGAATTAATATGTCACACAGAACAATTCCAGAGGTTTCTTTTGTTCTCAGAATAAATGTGCTTTCCACGGAAGCACTGGTGCCCCATAGAATCATTGATTTGATTTCTGTCTTGTTTATCTCCAGGACGGCCTCAAGCACACAGTGTGTTAATATCACAATCTTCTCCAATATGCTTTATTGAATCCCTGTGCGAGTGTGTGGCTTATTTTGATTTCTTTCTGGTCCTAATGGAAAGGGTGAAGGGAGTCAGAGAGGAGCTAATGGCCGGAGTTGGGCTTGTCGCTTGCGAGCTGACATGAAAGTCTTCCACCTCACATATTTAAAAATTCAAACCGGTCAGGATTAAAAATTAAACACTGCAGACTTGAGCATCTAATCCACTGAGGGATGAAAGTCTGGGGAGTATTCCTGATCTGCGGTCCACAGACTGGTAGGTGTGTGTATGTGTTTGTGCATCTCTGAGCAGGGTTCTTAAATGGAAAATGGCATAATTCCACACCAGTGTGATCTCTCTATTCGTGTAGGAAATAGAAAAAAAGGCCTCCTCTGTTTTATGTAACACAGAGTTTCTCAAACTCAGTCCTCACACCCCATCACGTTTAGTTTGTCTCTGTTAACACACCTGATTCAGGAAATCAGCTCATTAGATGAGAACTGGGTTTCATTTGACAGGACCCCTGCAGTGTTCATTGCTCTCTACTACCCGAGAATGAGAAATCTGCCCATATAAAAATCTGATTTATGGCAATAAATTCAAATGACATATATGGCATACAAGTTCATGTTTGGATTTCACATAGTTGAAGTCAGAATTATAATTATAATTATTTATAATTACAAACACAGACATATACATATAGAAGAGAACCCAATAAATACAATTAAAAGCATTTCGCACAATAAAAAACAGTTTGAAGGAAACACGCTCCCTTAGATCTAAAATAATGGCAGATTATCCAAAATTTGAACAAACAAACAAACATCTGAAGTGACGAGATAAATATGAAAAATGTGCATAGTGGTGTGTTGTGAGGACTGGAATTGAGAACCACTGATGTAGCTACTGTGAATGAATGTAACTGACCATCCGTCTTCTCTTTCTCTCCTGTTTCCTTTCCTTTTTCATTCTTTCTGACCTCCACACATCAACCATCTCATCCTCACAGTGAGCTCAAACCAGAGCAGTCATGCTCCTGAGTACCCGGACTGCCAAGAAGGGGGAAATGAAGCCAGTCTGCTGGTGTCCCCTCTGGTGGTGGCTGGCATCGTCATCGGCCTGGTGCTCTTTCTGTCCTGCGTCACCATCATTGTGGGCAGTCTGCGCAAGGACAGTCGACTGCGCAACCCACATCTGCGTGCCAGCTATGGTCAGTTGGTGCATTACTTAACACGATTACACTGCAAAAAATGCTTTTCCTACTTAGATTTTTGTCTTGTTTATAGTCTAAATATCTAAAAATGTTCAAATCAAGAGTTTTCTACTCAAGCACAACATAATGTCCTCTTTTCAGAAATGATATGCCCAAATAAAATGTAGTTTTTTCCTTAAAACAAGCAAAATAATCTGGAAATTTAGTGAGCAAAATAATCTTATGTCAACATGAAAAATTATTATTAGATTTGTTTCCAACATTGGAACAGATTTAAGTTTTAGAAAATGTGATTTAAGAGAACCAAATCAGCTTCTACTAGCTTTAAAGCAGGGTCTATTCCAGCACAGTACGAGCTTTAGTGACTAAAGTGTATGTTTGATTGGGCAAATGATTGCCATACAAAACAAAGGCATGGTATTTAAAAATAGTTTTATTCATGGGAAACGGTTACCAAACCATTTATTATTCTGAAAAAGCAGTAAAGAAGCCATCTTTCTTTGTTTTAGCCCTTGTTTGAGAGTTCATGGAATTATTTTTTATGAAAAGCTAGACCTTGTATAGCCCTGTGTATATCAGTTAACCTTGTCCAGGGGTTAGTGATATGGTTGAGATCCCCAGGGAGACCTTACTATTAACTACAAAATATTTGAAGGTTTAATTTGTACTGTGTGTTAGAATGGTCAATGGTGAACTATGGTCATAGTATTATAATCTTTAATGTAAGAGATTAGAATTAACTTTTTTATTGAGGAAGATTATTATTTTTTTAATTGACAGCATCTGTGTGCTAATTTTGATGTTTGTGCATGCATTCATTAATGTTATTAGTGTTATATATATATATATATATATATATATATATATATATATATATATATATATATATATATATATATATATATATATATATATATATATATATATATATATATATATATAGGTGGGCATAGAATTTTTGTAATCTAGATTAGTTTTAGAACAGATTAAAATTGCTCATTTGAATTCTGCCGAAGAAATTCAGAATATGTTTGCTGCCCAAATCAAAAGTCTTTGAGAATGGGTTTCTCAAGCCAGGTGGCGCATTAGACCAGGGGCTCATCTCCTGTTTTCAAAATGCATCACAAACTGCTTGGGAAACTGTTCTATTCTAAATATTAGTGATGAAAATAAATTATGTCCAATAAGATGTCCTTTTTTACTAACTGTTTATTCAGTTAAGCATGAATTTTGAACTGTAGGCCTACATAACCTTCAAACAGTGATTTTTGATTACCGTAATCCGACTAAAGTCATAACTGAACTAAACAGAAATGGAATTAAGATGTGGAGTATGCAGATATTAGTGGCATTATTGAAGTAAACACTGAATCAAACTATTACCGTCATGCAGGACTTTTTGCCATATTTTTCGGCAAGATCCACACACGCGGCTGTCAGTAAAAGACTGCATACACAAACACACACACACATATTCAAAATGCGGACGTTTTTTACTTTCCATTTGGCTTGCGTTATTAAATTCCATAACAATCTCACCAGTCCTTACTCCTTATTTGCGTCTAATACCCCAGTTTCTCACGATGGCATGAAGGAAATGTTCATGAGTTAAACTGAAACTGCCAAACTGCAGTTAAAGTCAGGCATCCTGCTGATTTGATTCAGAAGGGCACTTTTTTGTCAGACGGCTCACCGGTCAGGTATACATCCACGCTAAAATATCAAGGTTAAAGTCATTATAGCTTGCGTAGAATAGATCTAGCTCCCAACCCAACTTTGAGAATAGATTAGCGGCAATATTTTTTATCGCGCGATAAGTCTCGCGTTAACACAGCACGTTAACGCTGATAATGGCCCACCACTAATAATATATATACAGTATATTAGATCACGTCTCACTATGATTATTAAACGTGATATTTAATTAATCTTGTCTCTATCTAACGTCTCTTCGGTCTTTTGAATACATCAGGTAACATGTTACAGCATCAGTACACTGCTTCAATCTTTCGCTTTCACGCTTGTCATTTTAATGAAAACCTCAAGTTCTGTTGGTTGGTTGCTGTTGGTTGTGCACCTTTTTACCAACCAAGTTTGTCAACGTCATTATAATGACACAGATCACTGCCTATTCATGCCAGATTTGCGCCGAAAAAGTAATTGACAGGTGGTAATTTGGGTGTAACTTATCTTTATTTATTTATGATTTGGTTATGGATAAAACCATGCTGGTCAGGCAGTTAAAACGGTTGGCCCCAAATTATTAATTCATTATGAATGAATTAATTGTTCATAAATAATTAATGAATTGATTATTCAGAAATAATTAATTCACTGCCGCCTATGATGACGATGCCATCATTCCTCCAAATTGGTCAACATCGCCCAACCCTAATATACATTATAAATAAATGAAATTAAATATATGATGATAATGAAATTGCATGGATTCATAAAATAATGGCATAAGCAAGACTTAGCATTCTCAAATGTCCAATACAACCATTAGTAATTGATGTTCTGCTGGTTTTGTTGTTGTTTCTACAGCTCCAGATGGCCTCTCATATGGTGGCTCCATTGGAGAGCTGAGGTCCACTTGTGTTGAGGATTTTCCTCCTGCTTTTGACTTTGACTCTTATGTGGAGACTCTGTCTCAAGTCAACGTCATGTACCCAGATTCCCCACCTCAGTAAGTCACGTTTTACCTCTCTATTGAGTCTGTGTGAATATATGTTGTATGTACAGTTTAGGTTGGAGAAGAGAGTGTGTGCAATCAGTAATGAGATCACTTTATCGGCTGTGACAGAGAAGCGCTCTGCCTCTTTAATGGATTTCATTCCACCATCTTTTTCCACAGTCTTTAAAGGCCTCAGTGTAGCATGAGCTGATAACCACACTAAAAGCCAGTTAGAGATCCTGAAGATAAAACAGTCAAGAATATTTGCCATATTTTAGCAGTTTTTCACTTCCAGCTTGACTTGAAGTCAAGAACCCATCGTATTAAATGCAGATACTCAGTCTTAAAGGGTCTGTTTGAAAATAATGAAACCTCCTCTGGTTTGATTAGTTCTGGTGTCTGGGGAAATCGAAACTGTTCATTTTAGGGTCCAATGTTGACTAGATGCAATTTTTTCTATACGTATCAAACTTAGGAATTACACAGAAATAGTCAAAATGATAAAGATTTGAGACCTTTTGCTTTTAGAGCGTTTCACCTTTTGCAGACCTCTATCATCCTGTTAGGAAGGCTGGACACCTTCAACTTTCAGCCTTCAGTCTGTTCTCTAACAAGCAGGGATTGCTGATAAATGCCATGGCTTTGCAGTGAGAAAGGCTTGGTGTGTTTGATCTAAATGGCAGCTTGTCTAATTGGCATCTTCAAAGAATCTGTCAGTTCCCTTCTTGCCATTTAGCCCACCTGCCTTCACACAGCGACCCGTGAAATACTTCTCAGGTAGGGGAGCCCATCACAGGACGCTTCAGAGTGAGAAAGCTTTTATTTTTTTATAAGATCTAATTTAACTGATTTTAGGTTGGATGTGGAAAAACAGATCCTAATATTTTGGGAACAGCAACACTAGCTGGGTATCCATTACCCTGTGCTAATGGGAAGTTTGAATTATTGCATGATAAACTTGGCATTGCCAAATTTTGAATAAAAATCCCTTCATTTGCTAAATTATTTTTACACTCATTTGAGGTGGTTTAGGACTTGTGAAAAAGGGTTAATGTAAATAACAGGAGATGGAAACACAGTAGCCAAACGAACTCTTATATATTAAGCAATCATTGTTTGCCTTGTTTTCTTTTGGTTACTAGGTTACCAATACTACAGTGAGCCTCTCTAAAAAACTTGATGGAAACTAGGAATGTTCAAATCCGATCACGTGTCTGGAAATCGAGCTTGATCACGCTGTTTCAGACATATTCTCATTATTTTTTAACACATCTATAGTTATGCTGTGGCACAGAGTTAGACCTCATTTTTAACTTCACATAGAAACAGCAATGCATGCTGCATGACATCACTTTGTTGTAGAGATGCTATTGGTTAAATCCTGACTAAGTAAAACACAGAAGCAGCTTGAAGCTGAAAGCACGAGTATGTCTGCGGTCTGGATGTATTATAAAGTGGATGACAACAACATTTGCCATAACAAACTGTGAAATATGTAAACTTGGGACTGCCAGCTAGGTATTTTAAGTTGAGGAGCTATTTGTTTTTATATTAGATTTTTATATATATTTACTGTTGCACTAGAGTCCAAAAGTGACTTATAAATTTGTTATTTATTATTAGATTATTCAAGCTACCTCACAGAAGAGCTGTGTTTGTTATAATATATATATATATATATATATATATATATATATATATATATATATATATATATATATAAATTTATATATAAAATATATATATTATATATATATATATATAAATTTATATATAAAATATATATATATATATATATATATATATATATATATATATATATATATATAGATATAAAAAAATATATATATATTATATATATATATATATATATATATATATATATATATATATATATATATATATATATATATATAAAGACTAATCATATTGGGAACATTATAAAATGATAAGGTCATGATGATTTTGGAATTGTATAGCTTAAGGTTGACAGGTATTACATTTTTAAAGGCCAATTCTTATTTCCCACCGCACAGACAGGCACACATCAGGTTTTGTCAGATCAGTGTGTTATCCCTGTCAGCAATTGTTAAAACTGATTTACACATGTTTACCAATTGAAGTTCACTGGACATTTGTTGAATTGTGGAATGTCTAATTAGTGACTGTAATCTTTTGTTTCTCAGCATGTGTCTGTTGGCACAGAGTGATGTGTCCTTATGGTCAATAATATCATAATGCAAATAACTCACAAACCCCAACTTTAGTCTGCTAAAAAACAACATTACATTTTATGCTGTCTTGTATTTTACACACCTGGAAAAGAGAGAAGATGGGATTAATCACAGGCAAATTTTAACTAGAGCAAATAAAAATAAATAATAATAATAATAATGAATGAATGAATGAATGAATGAATGAATGAAAATATGAATTTAAACCTCAGATATAAGCAATAAATCACAACATCTTAAAAGAAAAGTAACATTAAGCCACTCTAACACTAACCTGAGGAGGGTTTATAAACACAGGGTAATTAGCAGTTAAACAAGGTACAGGTGATGACTAATTAATCAATTGATGAGCAATCATATAAGGGAACAAAGCAAACAACAAAAGGGGTTTTTGGTTTCTTGAACAATCTACGGTAGATTTGACTATATTAAACAGTAACATAAAAGCAAAAGAGGAGAGTAATATATGTGAAGTTTGTAAATATTTGAAGGAGGAACATTTGGGGTGTTTAGCTATTTACACAGATGGGTCAAAGAACCCTCAAAACAGGCAAACTAGGGTGGCATTTGGAATACCAGAATTAGGTCTAATTATTTAATAGGTCAGATTATCTAATAATTTCTGTATTTACAGTAGAAATTGAGGGTGTATTGCTGGCCCTACAGTGGATTGAAGAATCCAGACCTGATAAAGTTGTAATATGTACAGATTCCAGAGCTGTTCTAAAAAGTTTAAAAACTTTTAAATTACAATCAAGGCAAGACCTAGTGTATAAGTTATCAGAATGCTACACACGAATCTGCCAGATAGGGATAAATGTAATGTTTACATGGGTACCAGCACATGTGGGGATTAAAGGAAATGAAATGGTGGATAATTTAGCAAAGCAAGCTATAGGACAGAAGTAGAAGTTTACATAAGTAAAGTAGAAGCTAAAACAATGGTTTGGGGGAAAATTATGGAAAAATGGCAATAAAGTTGGGATGAAGAGAAGTAAGAAAGACATTTATATAGTATTCAACAAAAGGTTGGGGAATATTGAGAGAAATCGAAAAGAAGAAATTATTATTTATTATAAATTATTATAACTAGAATGAGAATTTGACATTGTAGATTAAATACTTGCATGTAATAGGTAAACCCATATTTGGAAGATGTGAATATTGTAATCTTATCGAATCTGTGGAACGTGGTGCTAAAGTGTAAAAAATTGACAATGGAAGAATAATGTTAAAAGAAAAATTAAGGGAAATGGGGTTTCAATGGTCCACACTAAATGATATATTAGGAAAAACATAAAGAGACATTAAGTCACAGTTATTATATTTCTTAAAGGTCACTGGTTTAGCAAATAGGATATAGAGTGTAATATGTATAGTTAAGGTATGAAAAGAGTAAAAAAAAAAAAAGAAAAGGGTGGAGAGGTGAATACAAAATAAAAGAGTACAGTGATTATCTCTGTCCAAATCCAGTCCACACTCCAGTACAGAAGGGGGCGGTAATGCACCATTAAAGTTGGATACCAACTGCCCTTAAACATCAAAAAGAAGAAGATGAACAAAACAGGGAGTGCAAGCTTGAAACCAATAAAAAAATAAAAGCATACATAAACCAGAACTGAACTGAACCAACAGCATGAGTGCATCTCCAGGATATAAAAAAGCTTGTTTCAATCCACATTTAAGTAAAATATTGACGACTTCAACTGTCGGGTTAGATTATCAACCAGGGATTTATTACAATGTATAATTTACCTTAGTTTAGTATCTTTTTCGTCCCCCATTCTTACTTAATGCCTGTATCAACTGACCTACATAATGCCTAGACCGAGAGACGCCCAGATATGAAATGAATGAGCATTTTCACTCTTGACAGCACACACTGCACACTGGCAGTGTTTGGAAGATGGGAAATCAACAAATGTGCAGTTTTACACCCACATGCATCTTGCAAGCCAAAGCAATCCTGCTATTTCAGCTTTTTTTCTGGAAAGTGCAATATGTTTGTCACATTCATGTATGTGCTTGTAGTGAGAGAAAGGAACAGATTATTCAAATGCAAGGACATCAATTATATTGTCTATTTACACTGCAATAGTGGCACAGAATTGTTCTGAGGGTGCATTAATGTGTCTTAAGTTTGACTATTTAATGCTGCTCTGTGGTAGTAAAATGTAGTAAAACCGTATACTTTCATACTAGAAGCAGAAATACAGTAGTCAACATTTGAAGTGGACCATCATAGTTGTCCTAAAACTATTGAACACCACTTATTCTTGTCCTAGGAGAATTTTGAAAAACAAATTTGATTCACTCCAAATGTTGACTACTGTAGATCAGAATTAATCATAGTTTAGTCTAGCTGTAATGTGGTAAGGTGTCGTAGATGCAGACACAGAGCAACCTTTATGACGGTTTAAAGATGCCGTCTAGGTTGCAGCTTTTTTTTTATGTCTTACATAAGATGAGCTACAGACTGAGATGTACACCTCTGAGCATTTGAGCTGCTAACTCATTTTGACTTTTTATCAAAACCGTTATAAAGTCTGTGTGAAATCCGTATAAATATTAAGGTGTAAATAAATACAAATCTTGATAGCTTAGTAACACAAAAAAAATGCATAATTACTCGAAAACGGAGTAATTATTTAATTTTAAATTTCATTATTTTTAAATTGATCCTGTTTTTTAAAAAAAGCAATAAATCCCCCTGTCTCAGCAGGGTGTTTTCCCACCTCTAGTTTGAAAAAGTAAGGAAAGTGGGTGAGTCCAGCTTTGTTTAGGTTGGAGTGTCCAACAGCAAAAGAGGGAAGAGTTTGCATGAAAAGGGGAGTTTCATTACGTGCGGCAACCCTGACAAGGGGAGATAGACAGCGTTGCGGAGAGCAGCGTTTTCAGCAGATCTGAGAGCTGTGTCAAAGTGGAGGTTTTTACAACACCAGATTCCCCTCAGTAGCATTATCTGGTTGATGAAAGTGCAGATCCACTGCCTTATCATTTTTAACCTTTCAACAAACATGCCCATGAATGAAGGAGAAAGTGAAGTTGCTCCTAACGAGGCGAATATTTAAGTTGCGCAATGGTAGTTAATAATTTAAAAAAATACACCATTGTGCCTGCCACAAAAACTGCACTGCACTGAAAAGTGGATCGTTGTAATCTTAATTGTCTCTGTTGAAATCTTAGCATGCTACATCTGTTGTGAAAACATTGCTCTGGAATATCACCTCACACCTTTCTTCGGGTTCAGAGGACGGATGTAACTGTTGTACAACCATTAAAAAAGACACCGAACAAAGTATTTTTCAGTCCATAATATTGTAGTAACATTACTGTAAAATACAAAGTAATGTCTTCGAAAACTGAAAGAGTAGTGTTGGCCATAAAATCTAACTGAGCTGTCTGAATTTGATATTATAGTAATATTAGTAATATAACAGTAAACTTAGTAGCTTAATCATTTTAACTAAGGTGTATCTTCAAAAACTGAAAGAGTACTGCTGATGATACTAACTAACTTTGCCATCTTGAGACACAAAGAACAAATATTAATTGCACACTTACCAAATCTGTAGAGACAGGACAATCAACACAAACTGGAATCGTTTGAAGAAGACGAATTGCAAATATAGATTTTACCAGTTTCAGATTCCAAAAGCTCTCAGGTAAAAAAAAGTTTCTTACAAACAGATTTTTGTCATGTGTTATCACACCACTCCAATCCAAGTGCTTGGGTCCACACGCAAACTGTGCTCACATTGCAGGGAAATGGAAACAAAACTTTTGTACACATTTAAAAACGCAACACTAATGACCCATGTCTACTAAACAATTTTATCTTTTTCTTCTTCCACTTGTTTTAATTATGGTTGGCAACACAATGTGGCATCTCTCTGAACACTGTTACAAGTAAAAACATTATTCAAAGCCATATCGAGCTAAATCAAGTACCACGCAAAAACTACCAATTTTCACTTGTTGGCTAAATGTGTTGGCCCATTTCCACTGAGTGGTACAGTTTGGTTCGATGCAATTTTATGGTCGTTTCCACTGTCAAAATGTGCCTAAGAGCAAACCGTACCTTACCACTTTTGGTAACTTTTGCAAAGGGTTCCCAAGCATGACAAAAGGGTACCAAAAGGCGGAGCTAGACGCGCAACTGATCTCCATTGGTTTACAGAGAAGCGTAATAGAGGTTACATGTAGTGGTGAAGATTAAAGATACAGATGAGAGGTTTGCACTGACTGTTGGCTATGTGTGACTAAAGGACTAAATACATAAGGACTAAATGTATCATCATAAACTCTAAGGGACTGTGTGTGTTCATATATGTTGCATATATTTAATTATTTCATGTAATAGCAGATGTTGTAATAGGCTATTTTACATTGATCTGCAGTTATAATCAAATTATGTTCATAGAAAGGTTTGTAACGAACATTTATACACAAGTATTTATGTGTATAATGCATCTGTTTTGTGAGAAGTGCTTTTTGTATGATATGTGAACGTCCGGTAAAGCTTTACCTTCACAGTTTCTCAAGCAAGAATGATGTCGAGTGAAACTTTTGTCGTACACCACAGTCAAAAAAAACGGTACACTTTAGGCAGTGTAAACTGATAATGGTGACCCGTACTGTACCAGTCAGTGGAAACTTGTAGTTTCTTGTGTCCTTGTGGTGTTATTGACAAAAGGTGGAACATACTGTGTATAAGACTGTCAACATCTCAATAAATGTGTTTTGGTGTACCCTGACCCTTTAAGTTGAAAACCTGGATTAAACAATATAGGTTACCCTTGCAATGTTTTTGTTTAATGTGACTTGGGAAAATGTGGCCATTTACATAAAATTCAGTTTTCAAAACTATGAAAGACATTTTTTTTTTAAGTTGATACAAAGTAGACAATATGGGACACTGCAGAAAACATAAGATAAAAATGGAAAAGTAGCACATTAGAATAATAAGAAAACACATCATGGATGAATGACCCTGTGCAGTGCTCAAGCCATTGCACTTCAGCCACATCCGAACCAGATGGTTATAATTGGTAAAAATGTAAAGGTTTAGCTCATGACTATTAGGTTACATGCCTGGGCATCTCATCCTAGATGAAATTAATTTCACTGCCTCTGTCCAGATGTGAACTTTAAGCCTTATTGAGTGGCTTGCATGTAAATATTTTCTTACTCTTAAAAACTGTTGAGTGCACCAGTCAGAAATGTTGATTTAAAATGTAACTAAAATAAGGTCGACTTGTGATTTCATGCAGAACTGTGATGTCTGTTTGACCTCACTGTTGAGTGAATTAATCTGCTATTATAGTGACTAGATAAGTTATTTATCAGCCCTGTAGCTGTTGTTCCTCAGTGTTGAAGTGCTCGTGGTTGCATAACAGTTGCCTGCATGGTAAAGCGTGCGCCTGTCTGTTCGCGTGTACAGTTTAGTCGGGGTCATGCCTGTGGTCAACTTGCCTGCCCTTCATGGCCTGTTTCACAGTGCGCCAATGTTATTTACATCTCTATGACAGTTCCATTAGGCAGGCAGAGACTTCTGGTGTAGCTCTGCGAAGGGGGTTTTGAACAGGGTGAAATTACCTCTCCCTCTGAGCAAGAGGTACCTAAAAGAGCAGAACCTCCTCCTATTAAAACGCAAATTATGACTGATACAGAATATTAGTGCTGGCCTGGAGGCCTATTAAGAATTACTGAATGGTGTGTAATTCTGTTTGGAAGAGATATCTGACCCTCAGTCCACATGCTCAATTTAATCAGAGACAGACAGTGCATGCCCGCACACCCCTGTAAGAGGATGTGGTATGACTATTACTACTGCATCGCATTTTGTCCTTTAGTCAAAGTGATTTTTTGGAAGGAAGGAAACTAACTAATTAGTTATTATTCTGCAATTTATTTGGCAGTGTTTCAAAAGTGCTGGAGTTGTAGACAGTGTAATGAGGATTCATTCATTCATTCATTTTCAACTGCTTTTCTGGGGCCGGGTTGCGGGGGCAGCAGTCTTAGGAGAGAACCATAGACTTTTCTCTCCACAGACAATTCTGCCTATGGTGGAAACACAAACTGCAAAAAAACGTAGCTCCTGGGACATATTTGATGCTCTCCAGAAATGTGTATAGCGGTACATTTTCAGAATAAGCCTGAGTTGTAATATTGTTAACTTGGCTGCAGCTGCATCACTTATGAAAACCACCAAATGATTACAACACTTTATTAACAAATGAACAAAATAAATGGTCAACAGCAACACTGGCTACCCCTCGGTGGATGTCCCTGAACTCCACTATTCCAGGCTTGCAGGCGACAACTCAACCTCTTGTTACCTTGCTGACCCCGCTTTTCCCCATCATAGTGGACATTAGCAAATCTCTTCCGTTCTTTCATGGACGGCAGCTGCCACTACATATTGCAGTGGACACTGACGAATGTATCTGTACTTTAGGCAAGCTCTTCTAACACTGACCTCAAGTGGCTAGGGTAGCAGACTTCACTCCTACAGCTCGATAGGACTACAAACTTCCCCCAACAATGACAGAATGCTCTCTAACAGCGTGTTCCTTCTTCCTTCCAGGTTTTGACACAAACATAACAAGGTTCAAACAACATAGTTTAAGAGGAGGCAAATACTGAATAACGTTTCAGTTTTAACTCTTTCTCTTTAGTTCTAACTCTAACTGAACTCTTTAGTTCAGTTCACTGAAACAGTTCTGCACTTCCATCATTTAATCAGTCATCTGCACTTCAATAACTCTCTGGTTTAGCTCAGCTACCAAATCTTATCTCTGAAGACTGCATCGGATAGTTCGGACGCACTGAGCGAATCACTGCTAAAACCCCCACTACTCTCCAAAAACTGTACTTATCCAGAATGAGCAGAAGGGCTGGCCAAATCACTCTGGACCCCTCACACCCAGCACACTGCCTCTTTGAACTTTTACCTTCTGGTCGACACTATAGTGCAAGTCACCTATCACACATGCACATACTGTATTAAGTAGCAACTGGTTTCCTTGTTTATGTTCTGACATGCTGGGAAATTGGTGTAAGGGCCACTATTTTCAATTAATGGTTTATATGACCTATGGTTAATTATGACCTTACATCAATACAAAACAGTTCAACAGGTTTACATGTCCACATGCATTGCAGGAATAACAGCTTAAAGGTTTGGCTCACCGAAACACTGAAATGAAAATGTCATAATTACTCATCCTTTTGTTGTTTCAAACTCCTAAGACCATTGTTCATTTTTGGAACATAAATTAGGATATTTTAGATGAAATCTGGAGCTCCCTCATTCTCCATAGATAGCACCATTCCTGAGAGTTCAAAGTTCAAAGTCCAGAAAATGTCCAAAACTAAAAATGGTGTTAAAACCTCCCGTGCACCTCCAGGGGTTCAACTGTAATTGTTTAAAGCTAAAAGATTGTGTGTGTGTGTGTGTGTGTGTGTGTGTGTGTGTGTGTGTGTGTGTGTGTGTGTGTGTGTGTGGCAAAAAAAACATTTATGTTTTATATATATATAATTAAACACTGAGAAAGACTAAAATACACAAGTGTAAATGAACTGATAGGAAAGCCTGATCTGAGGTGAAAAAAGTGAAGGGAACACAAAACAGGACAGATATGTGTTGTATTTTATTTTGTTGTAGTTCAACTGACAACTTTAACTGTGTGAACAGTATTGTAAACAGGGTTTTTCACATTAGAATATATATATATATATATATATATATATATATATATATATATATATATATATATATATATATATATATATATATATATATATATATATATATATTATATTTATATATATATATATATATATTTATATTTATATAAAACAGCCAATTACACAACTGATTTAAATAACCAGCTCCTTAAGCAAAGCAAGTTTATTTAAATAGCACTTTTCGAATACAGTGGCAAGTTGCTTCACATAAACATGAATAAATTAACAACTATAAGAAAATAAAAACAAATAATAAAAATCATAAAAACAGATTAAAATGTGTTAAAACAGGTTATAAAATAATGCAAAAGAAAAGAAAGTCATAATAGTGCGATCTGTCAGACGTAGCACAGTGCTCATTCAGTAAAGGCACAGCTAAACAGATGTGTTTTCAGTCTTGATTTGAATGTGCCTAATGTTGGAGCACATCTGATCAATTCTGGAAGCTGATTCCAGCAGCGGGGGGCGTAGTGATGAAAGCAGATTCACCCTGCTTTGACTAAACTCTTGGAATTTCTAGTTTATATGATCTTACAGGTCTGAGTGATCTGGTAGGTTTGTATTCAGTGAGCATATCTGTAATGTATTGAGGTCTTAAGCCATTCAGTGATTTATAGACAAGAAACATTACACTGAAAAAAAATGATGTCTGCAAAATTGTTGCAAACTATTTGAATGTGTTGAATTTAAACAAACAAATTACAATTAATAATGTTCAACTTAATTTGTTTGTTTAAATTTAGCCCAAACAAATTGTTTACAACCATTTAACTTAAAGATTTAGTAAATCCAATGAATAATCTTTAAATAATTTTTTTTTCTTAGTGTATTTTAAATTCTATTCTGAATGTATATGGGAGCTAGAGTAAATACCCGAGGACAGGTGTGATGTACTCTTTGCTCTTATTTCCTGGTTCTGGTCAGAATCCTGGCCGCAGCGTTCTGCATAAGCTGCAACTGTCTGACTGTCTTTTTCGGAAGGCCAGTGAGGAGTGCCGTTACAGTAATCCACCCTGCTGCTCATAAAAGCTTAAACAAGTTTCTCTAAGTCTTCACTGAAAACAAAGCATCTGATTCTTGCAATGTTTTGAGATGATAGTATGCCGATTTACTAACTGCTTTGACAGGACTTTGGAAACTCAGATCTTGACAGCAATACACCAAGATTCTTGACCTTATTTTTTGTTGTTTGACCATTAGTGCCAAGGTACGCATTCACCTTGAGAACCTCATCTCTGTTCCCAAATGCAACAACCGTTACATAAGTTACACGCACAGACATGATCACCCTCATGCTTGTACTTTCTCTGTCTGTCTTTGAGTGATTCAGTGCGGCAAGATCTTATGTGAGGTAACTGATAAAGAGATAAGTGGGAAAATCAACAGCTTGCTGTATGTTAAAGGATTTTAAATGCATTTTAACTTATGACAAGCCATTTATTAACATATGACTAGTGGCTGATTATCCATTACTTGTCGGTTCTTGCCTTGCAGTAGCTCAGTTGTGGCGTTCAGTGCTTTACTGTTGCAGTGTTCTGTATGGTCTCTGTGAACGTCGAGTGCTTTTAGAAAGGAGGAGGAGGTCTTACAGATGCTAAGGCACTGGAGCTGAACGGAGCTCTCCATCTCTGCCTGCTCCTCTGCTGGCCTTCATTCATCTGTGCCAGGAATGAGCAGAAGCAGAATCACTCTTCAGATCAGAGGAGACAAGCCTCCAGTCACATCATAATGTGCATTTATCACCACTGGCACAGTGCAGTCCTCCCTATCAGCCACCATTACAGACCCACAGCTCTCTGTCTTCACAGACAAAGCTACACTAATGGGCAGTAAGTTATTTATTTATTTTTTTAAAGCCTCATCGGTTTATATCATTTAGATCATGTCCCTCATACTTAGACTATGACTACGTGTGTAAGTAATATGTAACCACAGTGTATTTACACAGTTAGTATCTACCTGTACATGTGTAGTACTAGTGTAACTACTTATAGGTAACAACCATTGAATATTATGTATAAGTACAAATGTGTGACTTTCCAATATAACTAAACGTTTTCCACATCAGATAGTGCCATGTAGCAAGAATTATATAAGTGCATTTTGTAAAAACGTTTGTTTTTTCTACTTCACACAGTCACATCAACTCCTACTCCTTACTGTGTAGCTTGTAAAACACAGTCCTCTGTGCAAGACTTTATTAATAGTGTACTTACATGGTAATTCTGTAGGAATGGTGTATAAAAATGTAAATGTGATAGTTGCTTTTGTGTGCAATGAGTGTTGTTACTTGATAGAAAGAGGTACTTCTCACCCAAATTGTGAAATGCTACTTAAATTCCACTTGAACTGTGAACTTAGAGTAATTTAACAAGTACATTAAATGTTAAAAGATTTAAGGCTTTATTGTTTCTCTTGTGTAAAGGTAAACAATGTTTATTAACATATTTTACTCAAGTAAAACTTAAGGAATTGGCCTGCAATATAGTAACGGAAGCACCTTTTACACCAGGCATGCAAAATCTCAGTCCTTTAGGGCTGGTGTCCGGCTTAGTTTAGCTCCAACTTCCCCAACTCATTCTGAAAATGTAGCCCTATATACATTTCTGGAGATCACAAATTATGTAGCCAGAAGTATGTATTTTTTGTCTTTAAAACGAATGCTACAGGGCGCTATGATGCTGTTCCTTTTCGCTTCTACCAGCTGACCGTGTATTGGTGCTTTTAAAAACACTATTGGCTGGGATTAGGGAAGAAGGAGTAAATCAGTCAGTCAGTGGCCTCTGGTGGATTTACGTGAAAACAGTAGGTGCGAACAACATTAAAAAGCTACAGGCCTGGAGACCCAATTGCATGCTTTAGACCAGCACTTCCAGACCTATCGTTAGGGTTAGAGTCACATGTCCGATGTTGCTACTTGCTAGAAAGTGCCAAGATGCCTTCGTTGCAATCTGTAATCACGATGACTTACTGGACCAGGTCCAATACGTAGTGGACATTGTACTGCCCAGTAAGGTAATGCTAATACTTCTGTGACAGTTTGGTTTCGGGTATGGGGGAGTTGTAGGCAATCATCCATTATGTATTGGACCCAGTCATGTATGTTATCAAGCTGCAGCGAAGACTGTCTCGAAAGTGCTGGTCTGAGCAAGCAGTTAGGCTTCCGGACCTGCTGCTGCACCCGACCCAACAGTAGGTGGCACTGTCTGAGAAAAAGATAGGTCTGAAAGTGCTGGTTTGAGCATGCAGCTGGGTCTCTGGCATTAAGCTTTACCTTACTCTTAGCGAATGGCACTTGCAAGAGAAATTACTTCTCAAAAAACGTACACTGCTGCCTCTGGTGGATTCGCGAAAATAAAAATTGCAAAAATTATGCTTTGGATCATCAGAATAAATATAGGGAAAAAAACAAAACAGTAAATTTACCTTTATCATATATCATATAGAACAAAGATGCCCAAACTAGAAATTAACTGTTTCAATTAAATATTATAAATTAATCTGATTTAGTTTAAATGTACATACTGTCACCTGACGGATAGAGGACAATGCAGAGACTTTGGTGAGCTAATCAAGGCAAAGGCAGATTCTGCTTGACTAGTATATTCAACATTGAACTCCACTGTTCACTGTTATGTTTTATTTCAATAAGTTATCATTTTAAAAGTTATACTGCGTTAGTTAATATAATTTAAAGTAATCTTTATTTAATTTTAAATAGTATGAAATAAATTAGTTACTTTAATGTAATATATACTGAAAAAAAAAAAATCAAGGGAACACTTGGAGTTACATTGTGTTTGTGTTCCCTTCATTTTTTGAGCAGTAATAGTTTTGTATATTTACCTTCGGCCCATGGCTCATATTGATATCAATTTTTTGGCCCTTTATACGAAAAAGGTTTGGGCACCCCTGATATAGAGTACACTATTATTATTTTTTGACTATATTACTGATCAAATAAATGCAGTATTGGTGAGAACAATATGCATCGTTTACAAACATTAAAAAATATTACAGATTCCAGACTTTTTATGAGTAGTGTACTTGACTACCAAAGCTAATATTTCTGTGTTTTTGCGTGGCCTGGCACAGGACCTTGATGCTGTGGAGGGACTGGGCTACCCAGGCATTTCCGCATGCTATGTTTGAGATGCTGCCAGTTTATTCTACATGCACATATGTGGACTTTATCATGGAGTCCACCGCTATGCTGAGCTTTGATGTCTTCAGGACTTTGGAAACCGAAGCCATTAGCGCAGTGGGTGTAAGTGTGAGCGTGCTACAGAACGGCAGTGTGTTCGCAGGTCTCTGTGGGACTGGTGAGGAGGGGCTGTGACATGTGACTCACGCCAGGGCTGCCATGGCCACAGATGGCACCTGGGAACTGAGTGCTCAGGGCATGTATATATGAGCTGCTCACCTGTGGAGCCTGTGAAGCGGCACTTCCGCAGAGCAGGAGAAAACCAGGCAGATCACAGAAACACACACACACATTCAGTGCTATGCTTTTATGACACTTTAAGAACTTTTCATTGCAACAGTATGCAACAGAAATGTATATGTATGTAGGTTTGTGTTTGTGCACGAAACTTGATTGACTATTCTAATGCTGAATTCACACCAGACACGGATGAAGCTTCGAACGCAAGTGATTTACATGTTAAGTCAATGCAAAGCTGCGAAAAGACATTCTGCTGGGCGGTACTCACGAATGACATAATGCGAGTTGAGCATTTTGCGGGAATCGCTCAAGTTACAAAATGTAGTTCAGCGGACATTTGTAGTTCAGCGTGATTATGATGCAGCGTCTGTTGTTGGTGTCTCGAGGGGAAATTCCCTTTCCAACACAGGACAACAGCTCGTCAAACTGGGCTCGTCTCAGTCAGAAGCACTGTTGAAAGCCTCCATCATCCAGGTATAGTTTTTAGAGGAGTTTATGAACTCACAGAGCTGGGTGCACCTCTGAAAAGATCTAGGGGAATATTCTCTTAATAAACAGCTATTCTCTCAATAAAATCCATGTTAGCCATTTAGCAACGAAGCTAGCATCACCAGGCAGACAGAAACCCTGCCCATGATGCGAATCCGCATCTATTGTGAAGTGAATTTGACGTGTGAATGAAGCAAGTAAACTTAAAATGTTCACGCGTCTATTTAGGTGTAAATATCGCAGTTTAGTCAAACAATCCACATCTGGTGTGAACACAGCATAACAGAAACTAAGACCTAATACAAACACACACACACACACATTCAAACGCTTGTAGAGAGGAGTAAAACAAAGAAAGTTTGAGAGAGTGTAATGATGGAAAAACCTCTCAATTTTTACGACCAAACAAAGCAAACCAAAAATAATCAATTTAAAAATGTGCGCGATGTTTATGAAAAGTGGGGGGACAGGAGAAGCGTGATGTATGTTAAAAGTGTTGGGGGGGAGGGGGGGTGGCAGAATCACGATGGCAGGCCAGATGACCGTAAGGCCCGATGCTCCCTTCTGTTGAGCGGGGGTTCCCACGTGGTTAGCAGGTGGTCGGCTTTGTCCTTGCGAGGCTTGGAGCGGAGTGGAGTCTGGAGGTTTGAGTTTAAGGTGGCAAAAGACTGCAGTCGTGTTAACTTCTGTTTTTACGATGCACTAAACTTAGACTGCTGATGGAAAGAAAAGTAATGAAGATGGGAACATTTGGCTGTGCTGTTATCCCATTGTAGTTTAGGTCAAAGTCTATTCACATAAAGAGGAGTCCTGAGCTGGAACCAGCCCTTGGGTTGGACCATGGCAGTCTTGTTTCACTGGGCCACTGTGGGTTTTGTGGGCCATTTGGTGATCCTGCCCCCTTTATGGTCCAAAGGGCTTTCCCCACAGTCCAAAGACATTCAGTGTAGGTCAGGGGGTGTCCAAACTCGGTCTTGCAGGGCCGGTGTCCTGGGCTACGTCCGAAACCACATACTTTCATACTATATAATACGCTAAAATTAGTATGTGAGCCGAGTAGTATGTCTGAATTCATAGAATTCGAAAATCAGTATGCGAGAACTACCCGGATGACTTAATACTTCCGGCGAGATTCTGGAGTGCGCATCCCTTGCACACTGCACTACTGAGTAGTAGGCGGTTTCGGACGCAGCTCTGAGGTTTAGCTTCAGCCCCAACCAAACACACCTGAAACAGCTAATCAAGCTCTTACTAGATATAATAGAAACCTCCTGGCAGGTGTGTTGAAGCAAGTTGGAGCTAAACTTAGTAGGACACCTCTGGTGTAGTCGATAAAATTAATGTGATAAAATTAAATTTGTATTAAATTTTAAAATTAAATTTGTAAATTAAAATTGTGTGAATGGAGTGTGTGGATGTTTCTCAGCACTGAAGGTTTTTTTTTTTTCTGAAGGTTTTTGCTCAGTGCTGGGTTGCAGCAGGAAGAGTAAAATATATGCCAAATTAATTGCCTGTTCATTCTGCTGTGGTGACCCGTGATGAACAGGGAACAAGCTGAAGGAGAGTGATATCAATAGATAACATCTGTTGTTATGATTAGGCTATTTTACAACTCTTACAAATTTCACATTGATCACCATGAAGTGACTTAAGTCAAATGCATTCATCAGACCGTACCTGTTAACTTAGCCAATCGTGTTAGCATAATATAAATTTTAAGAGCTTTGTCTTGAAAATAAGTTTACACTATAGGGACAAAAATAGTTACACATTTATGAACAAACAGCTAATTTTTTTCTCTTTGAAACTTCACATTCAAACTTCCATAATCAAGCTTCTGTTTAGGCTTCTTTCTTTAGTTAATGGTTTCAAAGGCTTTACTTTTTAAGATATTTAAAGAGCCCATATTATGGGTTTTTGAAAATTCCCCTCCATGTAGTGTGTAACACAGCTCTAAGTGAAGTGAAGTATCCAGCTAAGGCTTAAATCTGTAAGAATACAGTGTTTAAAACTGTTGATTCATCTATAAAAGAGTCGATTCATAGTGCTTCAAACGAGTCGCCTTGATACCGACTCATTAGGTGTTTCGCCATGACGTACGAACGAAACAAAGTTTTTCACGTGCACGCGCAAACCCGGGAGATTTCAAACCTGAGGCCCCGCCCTCTGACGCAGTAACCCAGACACACACACACACACACCCACAAACACACGCACACAAACATGCCGGTCGATTGAAGTCACATTGCAGATGGATATATTGAGTCTCTACCCAAAGATGAAACCTCAGCATTATAGCCAAGCAGTTGGAAACTACTGGAAACTTCTGGAAGCTACATGCTACAAAGAATACTTCATCAGCGTTTGTTAAAGGAAGGATCAGTAAAGAGTAACTGATGGACGTCAGGATGGGTTTCTTCCATTTCTCAAGTGTAAGTACGTGCGGTTAAAGTTGTTGCCTCTTTGACTCTAGCTTGCAAATGTATTTAGTTGTGATTTGTTACTTGTAACCGAGTGTACTGTATCAGGTTAACTGGCTATATTCTCTTATCGCGTGCAAAGTCACGTTAAAAACGCGACGCGTGCTGCTTTGTTTATGGAGCTCCGTGGTAACGTTAGAGGTGTGCATACCCGCGGCTGTCCCCGCGCCAGATTTCTGCGGCGCGGGAATAAATTTCCGAATAAATCGCCGGAGCGGTCGGTAACGGGTTTGATTTGGGACGGGAGCGGGCTGCCTGAGAAAGAGAAAGATGTGTCTGCTTGGTGCTTGTGTGTTAGTGCGCACGCGCGCGTATGAGAGAGAGAGAGAGAGAGAGAGAGAGAGAGCGAGCGAGCGAGAGCTTTATGCTTGGTGCTGTGTGTGTGTTTATACAGATTTTCGGTTTTGTTCTCCCCCGCTCTTTAGCGGGATCGGGCGCGGCGGGCAGAATACGGGGCGGGTTCTAAGGCTAAAACCTGGCGGGTGCGGGCGGAAGCGGGAGCGTTCTCGTCCGGAGGTGTTTGTGTGGCTGTTTCTCAGTATGCATTCTTCAGCGGTCTTGCGTCCTCGTGTTCTCGTGAAACGTCATCATCAGCTGCCTAAGTTCAGTTCCAATACTCAAGACCGCAAGTACGGAGGACGCGTGAAACTTCCCGGATGTGTTCTTGATATCGAGGACGCACCGATGCAGACTTCAGCAGCGAGCTCGCTCTGGAAGTCCCAGAATTCATTGCGACTGGAGGTGGGAAGCGCAGCATTTTATTTAAATTTATTATTAAAGTTCAGAGATATCACTTATTTACCTCAGGAGTTTCCCTAAATGAAACGGTGAAAGTAAACATTAACATGAACATCTTAATAAAGGAATAAACACATTAAGGGTGTTTGTTTGATGAAATTTGTATTAAAATTTGTTTTATTTATATTGTGCAGAGTATATTTATAATGTTTTTATGCAAAGTATATATTTTGAAGAGGGGGGAAACAATAAATCGTTGTATGAGTGCTGTAATGTTTAAATAATTTCCATTTAAAACGCGTGAAGGTCACATGACCATCAGGAAGAACGCAGCATCCCATTTCTCAAAGGACGCGTTCTCTGCCCTCGCGGTCTCCTGAGTTCGTTCTTCCGAGGACACCTGGCAAGACCGCACTCTACAAGAACGCAAGTCCGTTCTCTGCGTTCTTGGAATTGAGAAACAGCCTGTGTGTGTGGCAGCTAAAATCCACGCCTACACTATCTAGCGTGTATGAACTGTGATTACTTTTTAAATTGCTGATTAGCTATTGGCAATTTCACTCTCTGACTGAAGGCAGTCGACCAATCGCGACAGACTGTCATCGGTCCAATCAGCGCAGATTAGCTTCGCGCTAAGGAGGGGTTTGGGAACAAATGAATCACTGAACGATTCATACAGGAGTCGCTGGGATAATTAGGTAAAAATAAATGCAGATTATAAGACCATGAAAGTGGTTTTTGACCTTGCATGCATATTAGACTGTTGTTGGAGACCCTTACAACCAAGATATGACCCTATTTCATGTATAATATGGGCTCTTTAAATGATTGTGTATACCTATATATAAATACAATATTAATACAGCAATGCACCACTAAAGAGGTAATTCTGAACAATGTTACAAGCAGAATAACATTCTCCATGGTTTCTACAGACCCTTTCATGTTTACCTAGGTGCTCACGGTGAAGCTGCTCTCATGTGTGAAAAGGAGAGGATGTCAGTGCTTTTCAATTGTATATATTATTCAAGCTTCATATGAGCACAGGGTCTGTTAGAAGAGGTCAGGGCATTAGTCCATCCTCATGAAGTCTGTTTCTGATAGTGTGGTTAGAGGCATTAACACTGGTGGTCTGCTGGAGGTCATTTTAGACGGCTCTGGCACTTGCACAAAGTAGAAGATCACGAACCTGCTCATGGGTTAAGGACCTTGAATCCCCCCTTCTCAGTGACTGCCAGATTCCTGGAATCTCCACTGTGCTCTCGAGACTGTTCTTGGAGACAGGTATTACCAGAACAACATCCCAGGAGTTTAAGTCATTTAATGCTCTCCTTTGATAAAAAGTGTTCTTTTATATTTTTGAGCAATGTATATATTTGGCACTGTTATTTTAGATTTGACCTATGGGGCAAACAGTAATTGTTTATCAATATATGTTTATTCATTCATTCATTTTCTTGTCGGCTTAGTCCCTTTGTTAATCCGGGGTCGCCACAGCGGAATGAACCGCCAACTTATCCAACAAGTTTTTACGCAGCGGATGCCCTTCCAGCCGCAACCCATCTCTGGGAAAATATGTTTATGTAAGCAATAATATGTTTATGTAAGCATTTATCAAAGTTAATGTTGAAATTCTAATTATTAATTAACTTGTCAACTTTCTTATTAAAATTACTTTAATGGAAAACATCAGATTGTATAGCTTTTCTATGTACAATTAAAGTCAAAATGATTAGCCTTCCTTTGAATTTATAATTTTTTTCCCACAGTGTTTCCCTTTTGTCTTCTGGATAAAGTTTTAGTTGTTTTATTTCTGCTACAATAAAATCTTAAAATCATTTTAAGCTCAATATTATTGTTCCCTTTAAGAAACATTTCCCCCAATTGTCTACAGAATAAATCATTGTTATACTGTTATTATACTTGTTATTCTGACTTCAATGACTATTTTGCAAAAAAAAAAAGTAAAAAAAAAAAAAAAGATATATATATATATGCTTGATTATTAGCAGGTACCAGGACTGATAAAGAAATCTGTCAGTGAATTTTTTTTCTATAGTGTACTATAGTGTACTTCTATAGTGGCGCAGTTGGTAGTGCTGCTGCCTCACAGCAAGAAGATCACTGGGTCGCTGGTTTAAGGCTCGGCTGGGTCAGTTGGCGTTTCTGTGTGGAGTTTGCATGTTCTCCCTGCGTTCGCGTGCAGGGTTTCCTCCTGGTGCTCCGGTTTCCCCCTCAGTCCAAAGACATGCAGTACAGTTGAATTTGGTAGCCTAAATTGTCCGTAGTGTATGAGTGTGTGTGGATGTTTCCCAGAGATGGGTTGTGGCTGGAAGGGCATCCGCTGGTCCTGAATACATTGGCGGTTCTTTAATAAAGGATTAATAAAGGGACTAAGCCGAAAAGAGAATTAATAAATGAATTATTACTTCTATTATTTTATTGTATGTCAGTTAGAGCTGCATGATTTTGGCTAAAATGAGAATCGATTTTTTATTTTAATTTTTTGCTTAAAATAAAGATCACGATGTTCTCGCGATTCTGTAGATGTAAAATAAAGGTTAAAATGAGTCAGAAATTATTGTTTTTTCTCAAACATATGGTAAAACAACAATCATAATAATATTATGTGTAGGTCTACTGGTTTCTATAAATTATTATATTCTACTTATAATAATTTTGATGTTGAATATGTTTGCGATATAAGCCTATGCTTGCAATCTGTCATTGACAACATTATTAGACCATTTTATTCACTGGTAAAATCAACATTATATAGGCTAGAGTAGTTATACTTTCACTGTAAACATTTATTTTCATGCACAACTGTGTGTTCGCTGTAAAAAAAAAACATATCAAATGTTTGTCGCAATCATAACTCTAAAATGCGATATGATTATTTAAATGATGTGCACACTTTCAGTTTTATTTTTACTGCTAAGTGCTGTTCATGCTTCGCTCGTGGTTCCCAAACGATCACTCTGTGCCACAAACTGAATATTATTTACAACTTTATTGCCTGTTACTCACAGCCTATGCAGGTTCTGTTCACGAAAGTAGAGCGCGCGCCCGCCCTCTGTGGTAACAGCTCACGGTCAGCAGCTCACGTCACGTGTGATTTACCGGCCGCGAAAACAGCATTATATAGGCTATATGAAGACAAAAAAATGACATTTTTGGGTGAATTATACCTTGTAAATACAGTATGTCATTTGGAGGTGTCCATGTCGCTGAGGAATGTATGTGAAACAATGAGAAGACTCGTGCAGCCGCCTTTTCTTCTCTCCTGAACTTAAAAATATGACTGGCAGAACCGTAGAAATGCTGAATTAAGATCGTCTAGGGGGTCGAATCGAGATTGCGATCTTTTTTCGATTAATTGTGCAGCTCTAATGTCGGTGTAATTATTTTATGTACTTCTCTTTAATATGTATGTCTTCTTTTTAATGGTTAACACATTTTAAATGGTTTAATTATGTTAATACCTGTATGTATATTAAATTACCTTTGTGGATGACTGAGATAGTTGACTTTCAGTCCTCCGCAGGTGTTTTTCATCATACCCTCTAGGGAAGAATTAGCCAAAACTGGAAAAACAACTGAAGCTCATATGCTAACACTGGTAAGAACAATAGTGCATTTTTAAAGAAGCAATAAAGTAAACACAAGCTGTTTATTAATTTAGGATAGATGTTATAACAGACACAGTCATGGCTAGTCTGTGACATTTGCAAAGCCTAATTAATGAATTATAACCAGTTGAAGTGTGTGTGTGTGTGTGGAGGCTCCCTGGGGAGACAGGCTCTTTAACAGTTGGACCGTGCAAAACTGCTCACACCCTGTAAACCACTTAAGGTAACACTCATGCAGAGAAATACAGCTAGTTCTGACAGACCACCCTGATCCCACAGGGAAACTTGTCAGAAAAGTGGCTAATTTGTACGAATTTATTCAATTTCAGTCATATGAAAATGATAAAAAAATTTTAAAACCCCACCTCTAAACTTAGAGTGCACTCACCCCAGTCTATCCGAACCATGCCCGGTCATGTTTCCTGGTTCACTTGACAAGTGTGAGTGCTCCGAATTAGGCCCATGCGCAGTTCAGTTGGCCTGGTTGTATGAGGTGTGCCAGAGCGCAGTTTGGTTGGGCTTCGGCGCAGTACGCTTGTAGTGTGAGTACAAAGCGCACCTGAGTGCAAAACTGAAGACACAGCATCACTTTTAAGTGACTAATTTATTGGGTTTTATTAATTATTCTGACTTTTCAATAAACGCAAACGGCTAAATCTTTTTTTAGAAAGGCTTGTTACCAGAGGACAAGAGGTGTCGCGGACTAAAGTAAAAAGCGCAGGGAGGGGGGTGGTTGTCACAGGCAAAAGAAAAGAGCGGGGGGTGGGGGGTCGGAAGTGTAACGGACGAAAAGCGTTGGGGAGTCGCAGGCGAAAAGAGTTGGGGAGTTGCAGAAGAAAGTGACGAGCGGGGTTGGAAAAATGAGGTCAATATCCGGATCCGGCACAAATTAAGCCCTGGCTAGCGACATGAAACAGGAAATAGGATATCGTTGCTGTTCATAAGTGCCACCTGCTGGCAGGCAGTGAAGCTGCATCTCCTTCAGCTCTTCTGCTGTTTTACGTTTCATGTAATAGGCCAACAGTTTAACAAAACTGAAGTCAGACCATTCGGTTTTTGCCTCAATTTTTAAAAATAATACAGTGCAGTTTAGATTAACATCTATTCTTGCATCCTTGATTAAAATGCTGTGGCTGCCTCTAATTTTAAATGTAAGGAGCACAGGCAAAGCCTTTACTCTTTATACAGATATTTTATTGTGGTTTGTTTTAATATTTCACAAACAATGCACAGCAATAGCCTTATAAATGGACACATTTCCATTTAATGTTTATTGTTTTCAATCTCATTCTGCTGAAGATCACTGTGAGAATTTAATCATGAAATCTAAATTATGAATTGATTTGTGAATTGAATTGTGCACAATTGAATTGTGCGTTTACAGGTAAGACAATAGCATTTGTGATCCTTTGAGTACAGCTTTATCAGATTGTAGAGCAGAGGTCTGTATAAACACTGAAGTTGAATATTGAACCCATCTAGATATAAAATGATGTGACCTGGCCAAATGTGACCTCTGAAATCAATCGATCAATTTTCCAAGTCAACATGAAATTAAAGTTCACCGTACATATTTATTCAATGCATGTTATTGATCTTATTGTGAAAGATATATCCATGCATATCTTCTTTCAGGCTATGTATTAGAACTCAGAAGAACATAAAGAGCCTTTATATACAACAATAGGCTTTTTTCTACTGATGTATGCTGGACATCAAGAGCTGTACTGAAAAGATCAATCTCTTCTTAAATTCACTGGAAGGTTAAAGGGAAAGTGCACTCAAAAGTGAAAATTTGGTAGTAGCTTACTCACTGTAAAAAATGAAGGGTTCCACACAATTCTCATGTTGTCCCAACACAAATCAATTAAGTTTACTTAATCGTTTTATGTTCAATTTACTTAATTTTTTAGTTATCTCAAAAAAAGTGTTGTTTCAGCTTATTTAAAATAAGTTTAAACAAGCAGCAAAAATATTTCTTTTAGTGCTGAAAAGAAACTTAAGTTACTTAAATAACAGGCAAAACAAAATGAGCACCAGTGACTCCTGATGATTCATTTATAAAATTTATTTATAAAATTTTAATTATGAAGTGTAACAATTTAGCTTATTGCAGTATAGTTGTGCAGTGCTGTGATTTGATTTGATAAAAAAAAAATGTAGTGAAAAATTATTCTAAAGTGTTTTCAAAATGGCGGTATCCATAATTTGTAGTTAAATACATTTGCCTCATCTATTTATTTTCATGTGGACAACTTTTTTTTCTGGTGCGGTTAATTTGCTTAGTAGCTCACTTCATACAGTATTGTGCTTGTGATCCAGAGCATTCGAGTTCAGTGAAGCATGATTCCACAAAAAAAAGCTCAAATCAAGGTAAAACTATGGTCACAGTGCACGTTTGTCTGATTTTTGCTTTTGAAAACAGTGTTGGTTTAGGGTTGGGTATCAAAACCCATATAACCATATAATCTATAACGTGTATGCACTGGTCTGATTCCGCATATACTGTACATTTTGGTGGGTAATTTCGGTGCCGCTGGTGCTGTGATAAGAACATAAGGAGCATCAAGGGGTATATATAGTTGAAACCAGAAGTTTACATACACTCTAAAAAAGAAACATAACCATTTTTAGAAAAATGTCTGATGGTAAATCATACTAAACATTTACTATTTTAGGTCTATTAGGATTACCTAAATTATTTACATTTGCTAAACAGCAGAATAATGAGAGAATTTTCAGAGAACTTCTTGACAGTCAAAAGTTTACATACATTTCCTCTATTTTTTAGCTTAGCTTTTTTTTAGCTTTTGCTTTAACTTTGGTCAAATGTTTTGGGTATCCTTCTACAAGCTTCTCACAATAGATTGAAGGACTTTTGGCCCATTCCTCCTGACAGACTTGGTGTAACTGAGTCAGATTTGTTGGCTGTCTTGCTCGCACAAGCTTTTTCAACTCTGCCCACAAATTTTCTATTGAGATCAGGGCTTTGTGATGGCCACTCCAAAACATTCACTCTGTTTTCCTTAAAGCACATTTTAACTGATTTGGCAGCATGCTTAGGGTCATGGTCTGTTTAGAAGACCCATTTGTGGCCAAGCTTTAATTTCCTGGCTGATGTCTTGAGATGTTGCTTCAGTATTTCTACATAATGTTCTTTCTTCATGATGCCATCTACGCTGTGAAGTGGACCAGTCCCTCCTGCAGCAAAACAGCCCCACAACATGATGCTGCAGCCCCCATACTTCACAGTTGCGATGTGATGTGACACTGACAATTATGGCCAAACGGCTCAATTTTAGTTCTATAATTTTTTTCCCTGTGTAATTTAGCAAATTGGCTTTTTTTGTTGATTCTGGCTTGTTGATTTCCCCATGTTGTCACACAAGGAAGCAGTGTGTTTGATGTTTTTCTTAAATACTATTGTACAGTTGTACTTTCAATTAACTCAAATGTTGTCGCTTAGCCAATCAGAAACTTCCAAAACCTTGACACCATCACCTGAGCTTTTTCAGAGGCATAATAAACTTATTGTATGTAAACTTGACTTTCAAGAAAAGTTATTACAATTTCTCATAAATATATATAAAAAAAAATAAAAAACAACAGATTTTTCACTACTTTAAAGGACCGAGGACACCGGGGTGACAAATACTGAGTTTTTTTTTTTTTTTTTCATTCGGCGTGCAGTTTCAGATTTTCTTAAAGCAAGACTCCTTCATCAGTCCTTACTTTATATTCTCATCCAATACCTCAGTTTGTCACAGGGGCATAAACAATGTTGCTGAATGAAAGTGAAAGTGCCGAACTGCAGTTAAAGTCGACAAATTAAATATGAAAAACCTGAAACTACATGAAACTCCAGAGGAAATGTGGATAGCCTGATGACGCAATGACATTAATCAATCTATGTGCTGTAACATGTAAAACGGGATCATTAAGAAACATTCAAAAAGCAACTCATGTAAACACCTTAATCAAATTATTGTCTTATTCAGATTAAGGGAAGCAATTCAATCACTGATGTCCATGTAAACAGTCACAAACTCCTACCCTAGAAAAAAAGGCTTCCCTGATTTTGATATCAGCCTTTCCACAAGTTAGTAGTAAGCTAATATGAAGTTAATTGCATAATGCAAATCTTAAATTCATGCAATCAAACAAATGATCAAAAGAGAAAGATTAATGCAGTTTAAATATATCAAATATGAATTGATGTATACGTTAAAAACTTTAATTATATTGTTTAATTAAAATGATAAACATATATATATATATAGTCAAATACAAAGTTTTTCTAGAGTCATCCATTATAAACTTGTGGTTTAAAAGTATTGGTTCAGGCACCGTTTTGGCACCGGTACCATTTTAAAAGTACCGATTTCGCACTCAAACGATACCAATCCCTACTGTTGGTTTAGGTAAGAGTTTAGTTCAGGTCAGTTGGAGATCTGTACAAGCTTCAGCTTCACAAGGACATACAGTATACAAGAAGATTGTGTAAGAACGTAAAATGTGCAAATGTAACCTAAGTAATGTTCTTCAGTTTTGCAAAAATGTAGATATCGTCTTCTAGTGGATTTGACATCTGAAATGTGCAATGAAACGTACCCAGAGCTACACTTCACAAAAATGTAGGCTGAGGTTTGTATTTCCATTGGGATGGTTCTCTGAATCATTTGCAGAGGTTTGATTGTATGATCTAAATCCATTCAGATGAGCACTGCAATAGACCTGGCTGGAAATGACAAGGACAGGAACAAGAAGTTGCGCTTTGTCTTTTAAGAAGGGCTTTATCTTTCTGATTTTGTGCAGTGTAAACTTGTATGATTTAGCTCTTACAGTGGACTGATGAGGACTTGATGGAGTTGCAGTTTGACTTTGCGTATGTCTGTGAATCAGTCACATAACAGACCAAATGAACAGTACAACTCAATGAAAAGACAGCATAATGCATTTGTGTACAGTCCAAGCGATGCAGTCATTGGTCATCACTGCCAAACTGAGTTTGCTGAAGTGTGTAATTCTTAGACACAGTGGCGCCACGGTATATCTGAGTGCTGTATTTTCAGGGACGTGAGCCAGATCATTGTGGGGTTATGAGTATTTAGTCAAGCTGTCAGTTTTGGTTGACCTAATTTTATATTGTTTGTGTCCTATGATCTCCACATGTAGCGAAATGTGCTGTTACCTGGAATTCTACTTTTGGGAGTCGTTGTAGATTTATGTGTGAGTTGTCGTGTATTTACCTTGTACTGTGTCAGAAGGATTTTAGGTCCTTAGAGAAAAAAATATATATTGTTGATTTTAAGTTCAAAATTAGTTTTAAAGTTAGATCATTTCAACCACAAATCAGTTGTTTGTTTAGTGTTATAAAGGTCCTAAAGGTCTCTCAGAAACTATATGGAAGTCCCATTTCAGCCACAAAAACCCTAAATATTCAGACATATAAAGTAAAATATTATATAAATAAATTATATTTTTATAATATTATATATTAAAAGTTATATATAAAAGTTAGAATATTTTGACTTTAGCCATCAAACTGATGCCAACAGAAGGACCACAACACCAAACTTAGAACCAAATGGTAAGACTTTGATTGAAAATCACCACAACAGGCACTTTTTAGTAGATTCACTTGCAAGAATGAATTGTTCACCTAAAGAATAACGATGTTCATTTATTCATTTTCTTTTCACTTTATTTATCTGGGGTCGCCACAGCGTAATGAACCGCCAACTTATCCAGCAGGTTTTTACTCTTTCCTTCTCTCTGCTACCCACACATTCCTGTATCCATTCCACTGTCCTAATAATTAAAGGTGAAAGCCCCTAAAAAAATTATGACACAAATTTGAAATTTACATACAAACTCATAATTATGAGAGTGAAATCAACAAATTATTATAAAATATTTTTGTTGAATTTTAAAGACTATGTCATGCTTATGTTTGAAGATAAATATTTAACTCATTTGACAAATTATGAATTTGAAATAGTGTTGCAACCTTAAACCTGATCACCACAAATAAGACGATGAGAGCATTCATACAAAAAAAATGTATTTAGTCAACTTATTTTACCTAACAAAACATTAAAAAATCCTATCCTGACCACAGACAGGACTTGAAGAATAGACAACCATCAGACTCCAACCCCAGCCAGTGTCCTCCAAGAAAGACATGCTGCTTATAACAGGAAGAAGCAAACATTCTTTTAACAGTCAATAAGAACCCAACAGTTTTCCCAATCCTGGCGAAATCAACTGTAAATTTAAACACACGCTTGAGTACACCACACACACGCGCCCACACTGCAACAGAAAAGTTACCACAATGGGTCGTCACACCCTCCTCCATAAAATTAACTCAAAGAGCTCTTTTGCCCAGTTTATCTCACAAAATAATTATCTAACCAAATCAACAAAACTAGAAAAAAAATAACCTTACCCCTGCATCACCTCTTCTCTGCACCCTGATACCTAGAACAATAGCTGCGTCCCAAATCGCATACTTATGCACTATTCTACGCAATTTTGTAGTATAAATAGTGTAAGTAGGACGTTTACACTGAAAACTCTGAAAATAATAAAAGCACTTTAATTATCCAGATGATGCACTCATTCAGCCAATAAAATTAAGTGTGGACTAATGGACACTTCATGCACTAAACAAGCGCAGGTTTGCCCATGTAGTGGAAGGGGCGGAGCTTTCAGGCGCACATGTTGGATAACTTTATTTATTTTGGATGGCGAAAGCAAAATTCTCCTGTGAGAGTGATTATAGCGCCTCCTGATGGTGAATGTGGTTAAACTCATTGCAGGTATTATTTGGTAGTTTAGTCATTTAATTTACTAAATAGACAAACATCATCAGGGAAACGGTTTTAACTTCCGCTTAGTAAAAAAACATTAGTGCTCCATTTGGGATGACACTACATACACATGCTGTTGAGTGTGAAAGTGCATAAGTACATAGTGCATGACTGGAAAGTTTATAGTGTGCCATTTGAGACACAGCTAAACATTAACAGGACAGCCATCATCATGCCTCAGTCACTTCAAGAAACCGGCAAACAAGACAGGGCGTCCACAAAAATGTTTTTCTTCCCCTATATATGGCGGATCTCCAAGTTGTAAGGATGTAAAAATAATGACCAGTGCATCAAACATTGGTTAAAATTTTGCGAAGTTGTCAAACACATGAAAAGGTTATCACAATATATCATCACAGGTGAAGCACGATCCTATTAAAGAAATGTCAAAATGCTGAAGCATCCAGACCAAAGCTAAAGCTTCTTTTTCTATTATGGAACAATTTCCCTGATCAGGCAAATATTTCCTTGAAAAGAATCCATACTGGACATTCCAAACCCTTGTTATCATCCTTTAAGAGCACAGCTCCCTCTCCAATCTCACACGCATCTACTGTACATGCATTTTAAATGGTCTATCCTAGCAGCAAGAAAAGGAGCACTAGTAAGTAAGGCCTTCACATTTTAAAGGCATTTTGACAGGTTGAACTCCAAACAAACATAAGTGACGCAGCAAATCCGTCAAGGGATCTAGAGGTCTGCATTCCCCCAGCCCCCAACCAGATTTCTTTTGGCGCAGGAATAAATTTCCAAATCAAAGGGAAATTTACAGGGGAAGCTGAATGGAGGAGGGGTGAAAGGACAAAAGTGAAGAGCTGGGGGTTGTCACGGACGAAAGTGAAAGTAAACAGCGCGAACAGGGGAGGAGGGCGGTTTAGGAGGGGGATTGTAAAATCAGGTGCCGGATCAGATTTCAGTGGTTTCGGATCTGGTGTGTTCTGGTACAAAAATTAAGCCCTGTGTATAGTAGTCTTTTTCATGTATCATTGCAAAGAAATTAGAAAACAAATTACCCTTTGCGCGATGTGATAATACCTCAAAGTTTTACCCTTTAGCAGTCACAAGACTGAAACCTCAGGTTGAAGGAGGGACACATGCCTCATCACAAAGGAGCAAACAAAACTGACATTTAGCCTACAATCCTCGCACAACCTAAAGTTTTATCTGTTATCTCTCTGTTTTGGTCGTGCCCAATTTAAATGTTAGAAACCAAATCTAAATTTATTGGGAACGGTTGGGTCAAGTAGAAAATTATTCAGACCTCTACAGTGATCTACAGTTTCTGAAAAAAATCTTGCAAATATCCTAATAATATGACACCATGCCTTGGAAGCACATTAATTCTAGTGGGTGATACTTCTCAAGTGCCTTGATTTTTTTCAATCACGGGATGAACAACCCCATGTCAAACAACTTTACCCAAATAGATCATCATGGCCCAAGCAAACTCAAACTTTGCAGAGTAAGCCCAGCTTCCTTCAGGTGCTCGAAAAACTCCTGAATTCGCAACAGATGTTTCTTCAATGAGTCATTAAATACAACCAAGTCATCGAGGTAAACTGCACAACCTTCCAGGTCAGCTACCATATAATTCATTAGCCTCAGAGAAGTGGCGGGAGCATTTCGTAATTCGAAACTCATAACGTTATAAGAATATGTGCCTGGAGTAATAAAAGACTTCATGGTCGTGCGTGATTAAAGGAATCTGCCAGTTCTCTTTTAATAAATCAAATTTACTGTTGTTTGGCAGTGCCCACTTCATCCACACAATCTTCAATAAATGTGAGTGGACAAGAGTCTGGCTCAGTAAGTGCATTTAATTTTCTAAAGTTTGTACAAAATCTTGGGGTACCGTCTTTCTTTTTCACTGAGAAGCAAGGGGCTGACCAACCTGAGGAAGATGGAATGGCTAAATTGCAAAGCATAGGCTGATTAGAAAGCATAGGCTGATGTCAAAAAACAGTATATTTTGAATTAAAAAAGAAAAATTTAAATAATAGTATCCATTTTGAGGCAATTCTCCCATGAAATGTAAATGTGAAAATTCTACCTGATGGTACTAGTATGTACAAAATTAGGATGCATGCTGTTTCTGGTGAGTAACTTTAACTGTGCGATGTGTCTCTGTGCATTTTAATCTCAGCCGACTAGAAAGGCAGAAGCAAAAATAAAGAATGGCCTTCAACTCCAACTGTTAGTCAGAGTTCACATGAAGAGGCGTTTTTTCATGTTCATGTTGGGGTGTGATGATTACCATCATGACAAGAGAACAGAAAAAGACAGAGAACACTGTGAGAGGAAGAGTGAGACTAGCTTGATTTAGTCTCAGACACTTAAAATAATAACAATAAATAATATAATACATAAATAAAATAGTCTTTGGCGTTTACCCGCTCCTTTAATTCAGTCAAGCTCAGCCATTTTCCCCGGTCTGGTGATCTCCTCCAGCTGAGCAGGTGGTGTGTTAATTATCCCTCATCACCTCAGTGAAGCCTGACGGAGGAGCGGAGACCCTTCAGTACAGCCTCTGCTGCTAAATCTGTTTATTATATCATCTACAACTTTAGAATCAACAGACATATTCACTTCATTTAACTGTTGCACGTCAGCCTGATTCAAGGAATATCAGAAAAGAAACAGCAAGTGAACAGCCAGAAAATATTTGCATACCAAGAGAATAGAATATGATTATCATCAATTTTTTTTTTTCTCCGGAGTAGTTTTATACTGTGGCTTTGTTTTTCACCTGTTATCAACATGCATTCAAATGCGTTTCTTGTGACCACTTTTGTTCAAATTTAGAACTCTTTCATCTTATTTGGTGATCGATTTGTCTTAATATGGTCAACCACACTAGGTTTAACCACAAATGTCTCTTAAATATGATTGCAGACATTCAAAACTTAATTATAAAATCTTACGGTTTTTTTTCTCAGTTGCTTTGGTCCGTTTCTCAGATCAGAATTGAAATTCTCAGAATTACCTGTTCAATCTTCACATCATTGTCACTTGTGCACATCAAAAAAGCAGTTTATCGTTTTTTTGAACAAGTTGCAAATGCTTTTGTACATCCATGCAGATGATTCTGTCCAATTCTCTGATGTTTATCATTTTAATTTAATTTACTTTGTCATGCTGATTAAAATGTATTATACTGGTTTCTGTCTGAATAGTCTCACCCCTCACGACATTTAAACATTTGTTTATAGCATTAGCCTTTACATGCAAAATGGCTGAACGAGTTGTCATAATATTTTGTCATGATGCATTTTTTTATACATTTCCATCAGATTTTTTTTCTAAATCTGTGCACAATTGGTACATTGCTCCCAGGTGAATCTTGACTTTTTCTAATGAAGGTGCATCTCAAAGGAGATTCTCCTATGTTCACATTTCTAGTTTTGTTTTGTTTGTTCTTTGTATTATGCAGTGCTGTCTTTTCCTGTCTGAATCATAATTACGTAATCTGTCAACAAATTACAGTACAAACAGCAAAAAAAATAAATAAATATTGCCATACATTACCTGACAAAAGTCTTGTCTCTTACCCAAGTTTTAGGAACAACTTATATAATAATAACTTGAAATAATAACTTGACTTCTAGTTGATCATTTGATATCAGAAGTGGCTTATATGAAAGGTAAAGGTCTCTTAATTACGCTTATTTTTTCAAAATAAATATGATCATGTCCGCATTTTGAATGATTTAATTAGGACAGTGAGGTCTGACTTTGCTTAGACAAAAGTCTTGTCACTTAGCAGAAATAATGTACAGTATAGAATATAAAGTCATGCTGCAGTGGAAAAATATTGAATATTGTGTATGACTTCCATGAGCTTGGAGGGCTGCATCCATACATCTCTGCAATGACTCAATCATAACTTATTAATAAATAAGTTTTGCAGGATAAGTGCAAATAACGTATTAATAAAATCATCTGTAATGGCAAAGAAAGCATTCTTGCAGGACTCCCAGAGTTCATCAAGATTTTTTGGATTCATCTTCAATGCCTCCTCCCTCGTCTTACCCCGACACGCTCAATAATGTTCATATTTGATGACTGGTCTGGCCAATCCTGAAGCACTTTGACCTTCTTTGCTTTCAGGAACTTTGATGTGGAGGCGGAAGTATGAGAAGGAGTACTGTCCTGCCAAAAATTTTGCCCTCTTCTGTGGTTTGTAATGTAACGGGCAACACAAATGTCTTGATAACTCAGGCAATTGCAGATCCACTCTGCAGATTCTAAAACTAAGCCTAAACCATGATGTTTCCTTCACAAACCTTGACTGATTTCTGTGAGATTCTTGGGTCCATGCGGGTTCCAGTGTCTTCTGCAGTATTTGTGATGATTTGGATGCAGTTCAACAGATGATACATTGGAAAAATCTAACTTCTGCCACTTTCCCAAATGATCAAATAGAAGTCAAGTTATTATTTGATGCTCTTACAACTGGGATCGACGACAAGATCTTTGTCAGGTGGTGTGGTTTAGATCAGAACACCCCTCCAGAGTACACTGCTATACTGACAACATGACAAAGTAATCAGACTGTCTTATCTGTACAAAATGACACAAGGACTTGTCTTTCTGATGGCATTGACATGTTCATTAACATAGAAATTAAGTTTTCAGAAATGAGTTTTTTGAGGAAGACACTGGCTTTTACAGGTAATCCAAGGAGTTCTGTCCCAAAGCGACAGAAAAGCTGTAATATAGAAGCTCCGAATGTAAATATATGAATATATATTTGTCAAATATGAATAGTCAGAATGACTGCTATGAACATTCTAGTTGTTATAGAATTCTGCTAGTTTCAGTGTTATAAGACACTGAAAAGGCACCTAGTTTACCCCTTTTTTAAGATTTAATATTATGTAGCAGTTTAGGTTCAGTTCAAAACACAATTCAGATTTGTTTTTATTAGATTGTGTTAAAAAGTGTCATTTTGAGGGCATGTACATAGGTCGCTGTTTTAGGGGTGTGACTTACGGTGCCGGTGTGAGTACCCTGACAGAAACCTGTGTTTACAATTCTAAAATGCATGGTGCTGCATAGCGCGATACTGCTTGTCGCTGAGCGGTGCTTCTGGTGTGCGGCCTGCTTAAGGCAAGTTTGTTATTACCAATGGAGGGACGCGCAGGTGAGGCAACTTGCTCGCACTTTCATGCTGCATCTAGTTAAGAGGACTGGGAGCTTCTGTGACTGCAGGAAATGCAAACGGCTGAAGTTTAAAGGGTCACGAAACACCAAAACACATTTTTTGAGCTGTTGACAGTCGTATATGTGTCCCACACTGCTAAAAACATTATTAGGACACCTATATTTCACTAAAACGTGTAAATTGGTTGTTTTTGCGTTATTTCAAGCAAATTCGTACTTCCGGTTTTAAACGAATTTTTGAAGCTGCGTCACAGTCATGACATAATAGCGTTGTATTCCAGCGTGCAGACTGGGCATCTGTGCCAGAGTGTGTCTTATTACGTCTTACAGTGTGATGCATTAATGCATGAGTAAGGCTTGGTTCAAACCAATCAGTGTGCTCTATTGTGCAACTTCATTAATATTCATTACTGTCATAGTGTTTAGACGGCAGAGACGCCACGTTGTGTTGGCAAAACAAGCGTGGAGTGTTGCTTTTATAGTTTGCTGCCGTTAAGTTTCGTTTTCATTTTCTCTCTGTAAGAGCACAGCTGGAGTCACGTGTGGATTAACAGTGTAGGCGACGCTCGACAACAATAACTTACGTGTCTAAGGAGGATTATTGTTTACCTGAGAGATGTTCTCATCTGCAAACGCTGAGATCCGGATTAGCTTGTAGTATTCTCTTCATAAAAATGCGGCTCTAGTTGCTGGTGATTGTCCTGTCTCTACAGATTTGGTAAGTGATCGAGCGACCAGTGCTCTTTTGTTTTTGCACAGAGTGTAAACATGTTAGCACCACAACCAAACTTTAACCTCGTGTAGGATTTTTACCGCATTTTGTGACCGGATTAACCCACGCGGATTTCTGACGCTACCTGCCGAGTGCATCTAAGTTTCCGGGAAATGCAGAGTTTTTTTCTGTCATTCGCTGTGCGGTATCAAACATTGCATGAAAAATACACGCTTACAGCAGTTCCTCGAATCAAATATATCATTTTTCGCGAGGGACATGAATGAATTCTCTGAATGAAAGACAGTTAAAGTCCACCATTTAATAATTTGGCAAATAATTCGACTACAGATGCACATATAAACACAGTCGCGTGCCCAAATAGACACTCCCACACCGTGCCTCTTTTCTTCCTCCGACACTCCCCCTAAACAGAGCTGGACACGCCCACTTTTCTGGCTTTTTCCAAAGTAGAGGTGGGAAAACACCCTGCTGAAACGAGGGGGTTTTATGGCCCTTTAAGGAAGACACCATGAAACGTATTCATGTTTGCAAACTCACCAACACAAACAATGGCGCTGATGAGAGCAATTATGTGGTGAATGTTGATCTTGTGTTGAGCCCAATGAGCCTTACATCTAAAAACAGAGCAAGGGTGTTTCTTTGGTGAAATCGCTTTGACTCATACGTTGAAAATGGTGGACCTGAAACAACAAACTGAGAATATGGTAATGTGCACCTGTCAATCAATATTGGTGGGCGGGGAGGACCGCATTTCTATGTCAAGTTACAGTCGCTCTGAAAACCGCTCCAATTGGTCCACCGTTTTTATGTTGTTAAATTAAAAAAAGGACTGCGTGAGTTTGTATCACCCCAATATGACGGTCTACACACTATACTTACACACGTCTGTCTAAACAGCTTGAAAAGTAGATTTTTAACCATAGGTTAAGATTTATAAATCTTTTCATCTTAGTTAACAAGTTAACAAATTTAGTGTGTGTGTGTGGGTGTGTGTGTGTGTTTTCTTGCTATGTGACAGTATTAATTCTCTTCATAAAAGAATCACATTGTCTCTGAGTCTGCAGATATGTTGTATATGACAGAGATGTTTGTTTCCTCTCTCTGTGTTCGTGTCTGATGTGTTAGCCTGAGGCGGAGCTTTAAACCAATTCTAGCATCCCGTTTCTGCTCCCACTGACAGTCTGATATGGTTAACCATAGCGAGATCCAATTACCCTGCTCCTATTGGCTCTTTCCCTTCCTAACACTCTGCTAACGCTGAGGTCACAGGCAGAAGACTGCTTCACTTCAGCTGGAAGAGCCCATGACCCTGGTTAATGTAGTTCATGCGCGCACACACACACGTACACACTTGTACAAGTAGGCCATTTCAGTCCCTTTCTCGCTCTTTTTGTTTGCTTTTCTCTTGGATGGACACATCAGGCTTTGAATCTGATGTGCTTCACTGGAGCTTTGTTTGCAGTGTAGCAGGATATCGCTCACAGAAAGTGAAATTGGCAATTTGGCATAGTGGGAAGGAGCAAAAGAGAATCCAATGTCAGTGATATTTAGCATGAAGGTCTTGCATTCAGGAGATATAACATCATAAGACAAATATAGTCACTATATATACATCTAGACTGTCAAATACACATTTTAGAAACTTTTCATGATGTCCTATTGACCTTATTCTTCATTTTGGCTCATTTTTGCAATTTGTTTTAGAATTTCCGATTCAGTTGTCTATGGGAGAAATGACTATAAGAATAATAAATATGTTTGCATGACCATACAGACTAAATAGAATAATATAAGAAAATATCAGTTTACAACATCAAGCTGCATAACATGGTGTTTATAGTGTCGAAAAATGAATGGAAGTGAATAAGACCGGAAGTCTCTAACCAAAAAGATTAATATCATGTGGTATTTGTAGTTTATTTGTTCAAAGGTGTGAAATTGTTTGAAATAATGATTTTTTTTTCTGATACATTTATAAGTTCAATGTTTTTATGAACATTTATTATATCAATTATATAATAATTATTATTAATCAGTATTAATAAACTGACATTTGTTATAATATTTAATCATTTTGTATATACACAGTTTTATATACATTTTTGTTCATATTTAGTTTATGTATTTGTAAACATGTATAGAGACCGATTAAATTAAATTTGCTAAAACTAATAAGTAAACTTAATTCCTTCATGTTGTCCCAACACAAATCGATTGTGTGAAACCCTGCATTTTTTATTGGGTAAAAGGGTTGCAAGAGAGGGGTTGGGGATCCACAGGGGGGGAAGTGTATAATTTAACACTGTTATATATAAAATACATATTAACGTATCGATTATTTTCATGTCATGTTTAAATGTGCTGTAGATGTATACTGCCTGGTGAATTTAGAAGGAAATTCCTAAAAGGATTATGTAGTATAGCCTGACCTATCCTGAGAAATCAATAACATTAATGTGTTCTGATGACTGCCCAGGTTAACAATAAAGTGATAAATTCAATACAATCCAGCAGTAAGTTCATATTTAGAAAAAAAAATGTTTTTCATATTATATTACATTATTTTTGTTGTATTATTATAATACCGTATAAAAGAAAAAAAATTGTATTCATTATATATTATACAATATTTTTATTTTTAATAATTCTATAATGTCAATACATCATATATTGGTTTCCTGGCATGAAAAAGTTTGAAAAGCTCTGCCCTCTAGTGGTTAGAAAATGTATCCAATCAAGTGTATAGGTCAGACCACAAGGATTTTCATCGACCCGTATATATCAATATACTCTACATAATTCTCCAAGAAATTTTAATGTCTTCTGTTTAACAGTTAATGTCATTAATAATGATTATCATGTACTTTCCATGATGTATAGTATATAAAATTGTCAGTTTGTTATTTAGTGTAACACATAGGTCTCAAACTCTAATCCCGGATGGCCACAGCTCAGCACAGTTTTCCTCCTACCCTAATCAAATAGCTGATCCAACTAATAAAGGTGTTTCAGACTACTATGTATTGCGTTCCAATTCGCATACTTATACTACGCTCTTAAAGTATGTACTTTTTTATTGTGAAGAAAAATTTTTTTGAGTGTGTAACAGAAGAGTATTCAAGTTTTGGGACACACTACTTCCTTTTATCTGAACATTATGTTGCTTAGTTATGAGCAATCATCCACATTTCTTTCATATTTAATTACCTACCTTATTGGAGAAGCAGCCGCAGGATAATCTGCCATTCGTGAGTCTTTTATGCAGAGAAATCTCTTCAGGTCTTTGGATAATTGTGCATTCAAATGTTAATGTCCAAACACGTCTATATATATATATATATATATATATATATATATATATATATATATATATATATATATATATATATATATATATATAATATATATATATATATATATATATATATATATATATATATATATATATATATATATATATATATATATATATATATATATATATATATATATATATATATATATATATATATTATATATATATATATATATATATATATATATATATATATTATATATATATATATATATATATATATATATATATATATATATATATATATATATATATATATATATATATATATATATATATATATATAAGTTCAAGTACATCTTTACCAAAGCATCTCTACTTGACTGTTGGTCTCACGCCTCCACCATGTTTGTAGTATAATTACACTTTTCAGCTGCTTTTGTAGCTCTAATCGAATTCACGTCTAATGTGCAACGTACTGTGGGAATTATCAGCAGTTAGAGTATGGACGATTCTACACTTCGATTTTGAGACCATTGCTGTAACAAAATGGGTTTTACCCTTTTGTCAGCAGTGATTACAGGTCACATTTTACATTATTACATTACATTATAACATTTTACTTTAATTAAATTGTCTACTTGACTGCTTCACATAACTTTTATGAAACATTAAAGAAGACATTTTAGTTAAACTTAATATTCTTTATATATAAATCACTGAAGTAAGTGTATTTTTATGCAAAAACAGCACATTCCATACAATAACAGTGTACAGTCTACAATGCATCAGGAGAGTACTGATAGCGCTTCACTTTTTCCACATTTATTCATGCTACTGTCTTATTCCAAAATGGATTAAATTCATATATTTCCTCAAAATTCTACACTCAAAACCCCATAATGACAATGTAAAAAATGATATTTCTAAATTGTTGCAAATGTATTTAAAATAAAAAAGCTGCCGTGAAGCTCTAAATTGAGCATAGGTACATTCTGTTTCCACTGATCATTCTTGAGATGTTTCAGCAGCTTAATTGGGGTTCACCAGTGGTAAATTCAGTTAATTAGACCTGCTTTGAAAAGGCATACACCTGTCTGTATAAGGTCTCAAGGTTGACAGTGCATGTCAAAGCACAAACCAAGCGTGGAGACAAAGGAATTGTCCGTAGACCTCAAACACAGGATTGTCTCGAGGCACAATGATGGGGAAGCTTACAGACAAATTTCTGCTGCTCTGAAAGTTCCAATGAGCACAGTGGCCGCCATCATCCGTATGTGGAAGATGTTTGGAACCACCAGGACTCTTCCTAGAGCTGTCCAGCCATCTAAGCTGAGTGATCAGGGGAGAAGGCCCTTAGTCAGGGAGGTGATCAATAACCCGATGATCACTCAGTCTGAGCTCCAGCATTTTCTGTGGAGAGAGGAGAACCGTACAGAAGGACAACCATCTGTGTAGCAATCCACTAATTAGGCCAGTATGGTAGAGTGGCCAGACGGAAGCCATTCCCCGCCTAGAGTTTGCCAAAAGGCATCTAAAGGACTCTCAGACCATAAGAAATTAAATTCTCTGCTCTGATGTGACTAAAATTGAACTCTTTGGAGTGAATGTCAGGCGTCACGTTTGGACAAAACCAGGCACCACTTATAACCAGGCTAATACCATCCCTGGAAGACTAGTCAAGATAGAGGGAAAGATGAATGCAGCAATGTACTGAGACCCTGAATGTACCTGCTTCAGAGTGCTCTTGACCTCAGACTTGGGTGACAGTTCATTTTCCAGCAGGACAATGACCCAAAGCACACTGCCGAAATATCAATGTAGTGCCTTAACAACAACTCTGAATGTCTTTGAGTGGCCCAGCCAGACCCCAGACCTAAACCCTATTTAACATCTCTGGAGAGATCTGAAAATGGACTGTACACCGTCGCTTACCATCCAACCTGATAGAGCTTGAGAGGTACTGTAAAGAGGAATGTGCAAATATTCCCAAAGACCGGTGTGTCAAGCTTGTGGCATCATATTCAAAAAGACTTGAGGCTGTAATTGCTGCCAAAGGTGCATCAACAAAGTATTGAGTAAAGGCTGTGAATACTTATGTACTTGTGATTTTTCAGGTTTTTTATTTTTAATAATTTTGCAACAATTTAAAAAAATCTTTTTTCACATTGTCATTATGGGGTATTGTGTGTAGAATTTTGAGGAAATGAATTAATTTAAGCCATTTTGGAATAACATAACACAAAAATATGTGGAAAAAGTGAAGCGCTATGAATACTTTCCGGATACACTATGTAATGTAGTATCAGTTGCATACTGTTTGTTAAATGCACTGATAAAATCTTTTTGGACATCAAATTTATATAATCACATTTAATCACACATATATATATTTTTTCTTCTTTCAGTTATGATGAGTGTGTGGGACAAGGGACGCAGATATATGTTCCTACAGACGATCCACCGCCCTACTCCCTCACAGACCCGTGTCGGGATCAATACATGGAGGATCTCCCCGCTGGTGCATCCTGGGTGTCCGCCAGTGGCTCGTCCCGTTACCCTAGCAGACTACAGAACTTCAGGCACCAGCCGGTGGCCTCCATCTCTTTATCAGCTTTACCTATAGACGAGGCACCGCCATACGAGGCAGTAATGAGTGAACAAAACCAGCCTCTTCCCCTGATGCCTCTGGATCTGCTCAAACACACAACAGCGGACAGCAGTGCTCAGGACAGCGTTTCCCACCGGATCCTGTAATAATCCCGGCACACTCATGCATCCCCTGTTAACCAAAACCAGCTTTGAGAGGAACTGCTCTGTGTGGCTGAGCGTCCAGAGCTGAAGAAGGCCACTTTACCTCTCTGAGGCCCACACAGACACTGCACCTCCTGCTTGACCTGACACAGCCAGAGCACAGGGCTATCGACCACCCTTTTGTGTGCATTACCTCACCTTGTCTTTTGGCTTGTAGTGTAATTAGATGTTAAATGTGTGTCTTATTGTTAGACATGGAGTGCGGTCACATTTACTGGTGCTTGGCACAATTTTGCAGGTGAAACTCACTTCAGTGTGATTGGTAGGTTTGCGTGAGAGCAAAGTGTAATGCTGCAACACCAGAGGCTGCGCTTATAGTTCTAGAACCATTTTTTTTATTCAATTCAATTTATGTGTATTTATATAGAGCTTTTACAATGTCGATTGTGTCAAAGCAGCTTAACATAGAAGCTCTAGTAAATTGAAACAGTGTCAGTCCAGTTTTCAGAGTTGAGGTTCAGTTTACTTCAGTTCAGTGCGGTTTAAATTTCATTGCTAAAAGTCCAAACACTGAAGAGTAAATCTACCAACGCGCAGCTCCACAAGTCCCAACCAAGCAAGCCAGCCCTACTGAAAAAAACTGCTTAAACCAGCCAAGGCTGGTGAGCTGGTTTTAGCCGGTCGACCAGTCTGGTTTTAGAGGGGTTTTGGCCATTTCCAGGCTGGTTTCCAGCCATTTCCAGCCTGGTCAAGCTGGTTTTAGCTTGATTTAGCTGGTCATTTTCCAGCCTGACCAGCTAAGACCAGGCTGGAAATGGCTGGAAACCAGCCTGGAAATGGCCAAAACCCCTCTAAAACCAGACTGGTCGACCGGCTAAAACCAGCCAAGGCTGGTTTAAGCTGGATTTTTCAGCAGGGAATGGTGACAGTGGCGAGGAACAAACTTCACTAATTGACCAAAGTGAAGGAAGAAAAATCTTGAGAGAAACCAGGCTCAGTTTCTGAACATATTACATTGTTTTAACACGTTTTAGTTGCTAAGTTGACAAGCATTCTATCAGCGCTAACTTTGGAATATACACTTCAACATAATATGATTTTGGACACACAAATAAGTTTGCTGAAATTATTCAGGACAGATATAGGGTGCAGATTTCTAAAATACTAAATGTTAAGCTTTAGACGTTCAGCTCTATGCTATAAGCATACTTGAAACATATAAGCAACATGCTAATTATTGCTAGACACATTATAAACATGCCATTAGCATGCTAGCATCGTGTTCATTTACGGAAATGTCAGCCATGTGCTAAAATCTGCTTGAAAGAAGTTAAAGATATGCTAATTAATGTTAGCAATATGCTAACTATGTTATGGCAGGTAACAAGGTGGCTTAGTGGTTAGTATTTTCACCTCATAGCAAGAAGGTCAGTGGTTTGAGTCCTGGCTAGGTCAGTTGGCTTGTATGTGTGCTGTTTGCATGTTCTCCCCGTGTTCGCCTTGGTTTCCTTCAGGTGCCCCGGTTTCCCCCACAGTCCAAAGACATGCACTATAGGTGAACTGAATAAACTAAGTTGGTGTTAGTGTATGAGTGTGAAAAAATGTTTATAGATGTTTCCCAGTACTGGGCTGCAGCTGGAAGGCTATCCACTTTGTAAAACATATGCACAAGTATAAGTTGGCAGCTCATTCCACTGTGGCAACCCCTGATGAATAAAGAGACTATGTTGAAGGAAAATGAATAGATAAATATGTTGTGGCATGTATGTGGATTTAATATGATGGCTCAAGAAAAAAAAACATAATAATATGCTATATAAGTTGCTTTTAAAGAAACCAAATGAAACTTTTGCCTTAGAATGTTCATGTAGAGATGCAACACAAATTTCTAAAATACCTCTTGTAGAGCTTCTTGTGTTATACTCTGGCATACTATAGGATAATAGCATGGTAATACATGCTAGAAACATTATAAACATGCCACTAACATGCTAGCGTCATGTTAATAACATGTCAGCCATGTGTGTAACATTAGTTTAACAGTAAAAAAAAAAAAAACTAGTCTGCTGCAAATTAGTTTTTATGACGGCTCAATATATTATGATGACTCTTTTTATTGCTTCTGCAGAGACCTACAGTTTTTTTTTTCACCACTCATTAGAGCATTAAAGGTACACTCCTTTTGAAAAAGGCTTTTTTCTTAGTCTCCTAGAGTTAAACAGTTGACGAGCCATTTTTTAATCAATTTAGCAATTTGAATTGATTTATGGCTGGGTTACTTTTAGCTTAGCTTAACAAAGTGAAAAGAATTTGTTTTGACCAATAGCATTTCAATTAAAAAAAAAAAAAAAAAGAGTTGAAATAATTTTCCTATTTAAAGCTTGAGACTTCTGTATTAGGCATGGGATGATAACCATTTTCAAGGTATACTGTATAGTTTGGAAATGTCAAGATTTTAACACCTTGAATAAACCAAAAGATTCATTAAAAGCCAATTTTTTCTGCTATACCTTTTCTAAGATATGTGTAAGATTTTTTATTACGTTTTTTTTTTTTTTTTTAGGACAACAGTATCTCCAGCAAAAAAAAATAATAATAATTTTAATCGCAAAATAGTCTGTTTTTGAAACTAATGAAAACAGCAGAAGTCACTGATTATTTTTTTATTATTTAGCCTTATATGTTTACTGTCAGCAGAAGTCACTGACTCATTTTTGTTATTTAGCCTGACATGTTTACTGTTCCAAAATATTGTATACGTTTCTCAAAATAAAATAATAAAATACATTGTGGAAAAATGTTTTAGTTTTTTAGCCAGACATTTAAAAAAAAAAAAAAAATATATATATATATATATATATATATATATATATATATATATATATATATATATATATATATATATATATACATATATCATACCATCCAAATCTCATACCCATGCACATGCCTATTCTGTGGTTACATTGTTTAATAAAACTGACGTAAAATGAAAAACTAATAAACAGCACATAAACAGATAAAGTGTATTGCTGTTCATTCACTTCAGAAAAGGGACAGTAAGAGCTAAGTAATTGACATGATTCTTAAATGTGGATTAAACACAAAACTCAGCTTTCTACACGTGTTTGTTGGCTCAAAACAAACATACATGGCAAATTCTCCACAATAAACATAATAAATTAACAAAAGATACAAGTAAACATACATTATCCCTCTTTGAGGTAGTGATCAATACATTTATAATCTGTATATCCTGCATTTTGCATTTTAACCAGCTGAAAAAAATGTAGTTTGAAATCAGTGCTTAGCGATGCACAGAAAACAATCTGGTGCAGCTGTATTAGACTTTACTGTGTCTCATATTTACAAATTAAGATTCTCACATACATATCAAGTTTAATATAAACATAGATGAAGTTTAAATAAGGAAGTTACTTGTTTCAATCTCCATACATATCAAGGATCCCATGTAAAACTCTGCTCGTAAAGTCCGGTTGATGTAGAAAGTGACCTAAAGTACATGCAAATGTTGAGGGCGTGCTAATGAATAGTCTAGTGTGCAATGCAATAGTCTGGATTGCATTTTGACAGGCCTTTTTTCACAGGTTTACCACTCTGAGTTTACATAAGGAATGTAATTTCCATTTTCATTGGTCACTTATTATTTGTTTATGCTAAAGTATACTTAGATTTTCTTTATAGAGCACCTTTAGATAGTCAGTGCTGTAATAAATATTGTACTAGAGATATGGTTCTTGGAATGCTGTCCAAATGCCTCAAAGTATTGCAGGATTCGCCACTGTGGTTTGAAAGGGACTTTTGTGTGATCTCGGCTTTACACTTCTCATTGTTCTTGTCAATTAACTTTTTTTTTTCAAGCAAAATTGTCCTGAAACCTTGCTAATGTGACCGCACTCTTAAAGAGGATTTCAGTTTTCACAAGCACCACGGCTATTTTTAGCAACCTTCAAAACATGTCCTTTTGGATGTCCAGACGTTACACAACACAGATGGCCTCTCAATAATCATCACCTGAGTCTGTAATAGAGAAATTTACAAATGTAACTTTCTTTTTAGTGTGCAAATGTGATCCTGCATGAGGGATTATTTCCACGTGACTGGCTATTACAACCTTCTCTCACTCTCTTTCTCTATTTTCCTTTTTAAATTTAGGGTTAGTTTGAACTGTTTGTGTTTTTTAATCCAGTTTTTTTATGATAACATTTTGTAAATGTGGTAGATTATCTAGCAAAGATGAGAAATTACCTTTAAAGCAATTTGAATGTCATCAGAAAATCCGAATGCTTTATTTCTTTCCATTTTATTTCTTTCCTCTTCAGTGGTTCTCAACCTGATGCCCTAAACAAACTTCCAGAGGAAACTAAATAAGTCTTAAAGGTCTTTATTCCATAATGTAAGTAGATGTATTAACAAAAACTCAAAGACCTCATCCTTATTTTGTTCAAATCTGATTTAGGTATGTACGTATCAACATACACACAAAACATGGTGTATTGATCTCAGTTGTTTGATTATTATTACTGTTTTAATCAGAATTCCGATTGCTGAAAATAATCGTATAGTGAAAAATCTTGCTTAGATTTTGGAGTCAAAAAGGTTGAGAACCACTGTAATAAAACTAGTTCAGAGATCACTGTGATTTCTTTGTACTCACGTCATGTTTCCAGAGAAAAGTCTCCTGCCAATGCTAACTTTCAAATGCATCTGAAGATCTTATTAGGAGAACAGCAGATGTCTGAAGGGTCTGATAGCAGTGCATATGATTATACAAACTATAGTTAGAAAGGGCTGCAGGGGACACTTTGCCAAAGGGTTTAAATCTATTTTACATGGTTCTCCTAAACTGCATATTGGATGCTGTGTACATTACGACATAAGAGCTGAGACTGGTAAAGCAGCTCAATTGCAAAGCTGTTGTAGCATTGACGTCAATATGAAATGAAACATGATAGTTCCTGCGGGACACACTCTGTGCTTCCGAAACATTTATATATATTTCCTGTTCCTTTTGTTAGTTTTATTCATTATAACACAAGCAACTTCCCTACATATGCATGTTTCTGATATAAAATGTGCCTACTAATCACAATGACTGTTAGATTTACATGCTGAAGTGATGAAACTATATATATATATATATATATATATATATATAATATATATATATATTACAGTTTCCCAGAAATGACACTGCATGACACCTCACCTCTATTCCCTTTTTCCTCACAGCACGAAAGTCTATACTTTTAGAAAAGAGGGTCTGTACGGGGTTTTTAAATGGAATTTGATGCATGAACGGATTTCCTGTGTATAGTGAAAAGCAGCTCAAAGCAGAAATGAATATTAAATGGCCCTCTATTATTTATTTACTGTAGTTTGAACTGATGTCAACCTTCAACTTTTATATTATAGTATTTTTTGACATCCAGTAATGTTTTGTTAAAATGTTTTGAAAGCTCATCTACGAAGAAAGTCTACTTTTTCTATAACAACGGACGTGAAGTAGCATTGTGAGATCATTTTGTGGATATCGAGCCTGTCTCGCTCTGCTCATGTAGTTGGTAAGCTGAGCTGTAAAGAGTAGAGGTGTGTTAGCTGTTTCCACCACACTGTAATACTGATACTGTAAATCCACAATTTTAAAGGCCTGTTCACACCAAGAACGACCAGGGAAATCCGCCGGTGCAATGGATGAATATAATGTGCCCTCTGTCATTCTCAAATTTCATAGCCACAGGTTGAGCATAAAATATAAGGTCGCTGCAACCTCCCAAAAATCATGCAGACAATGTCTTTCCTGTATATATCAGGCTCAAAGTAGGCTTAATACTCTTGCTGCCAGGGCATTCATTAAAGAAAATGTCCATTTCTTCTGTGCACAACATTATTTTTAGCAATTTCAAGCTACACTGCTAGGACATTTAAAACTTGCCCGATCTTTCCTAACTGCAGTCCTGTCTCCATTATGCTTGCCTTGTTTACAGTTGGTAACTAGGTTACCAATACTACGGTCAGCCACTCGTATGCTAGGTTCACACCAAATACAAGAAATTTTAGGTATTTGAGAGTAGCTAACAGTACATACAAGTTCAATTACAACGCACAATTAGAGGCAAATTTTCTCCAGGCATTTTGAATGATCCAGAATGCAGAATTGTGTCTTCCACACATGTTCAAAAAATGTACGTCCTATCATCAAGTAATCTAGAACAGGGGTTACTAAACTTTTCGACCCACGACCTCCAAAATCACAATGCCAGTGACTCGAGACCCCCCATATCCTTTGAGATAGTTATAAAGTCAACAAACGTGCACGCAACAGCACTTACACACCAAGTCTATTCTTCGTTGAATACTTTTTTATGTATGTGAGTGCTGTAAAAGGTGTGAGAAAGTTTAAAAGTGTGAAAAAGTGCCATAAACTTAATGTGCTGTATCTGACGCTATTGTTGTGTCTTTAAAACAAAGTTATCAGCCCGGGGGTCGCAATACAATGGGGAAAAAATTTAATGCAACTATAAACTAAATTTTTTCAAATTCTGTAATAAAATATGGTTCTTTTAATAGTTTAATAAAATTTATTTGATTTTTGAAAATCACCAAGTGACAGCCCCCCACCACCGCTTTATTGATGTGACCCCCACTTTGGGTACCTCTGATCTCAAATGAGTTGTGCGATGCCTTGTGTCTGGTGTGAACAGAACATAGCAGAACAACTAAATGGAAACACACAAAAGCCTTCAAAAGATTCACGGACAGCAGAGTGGATTAGTGGTTATCACCATCACCTCACAGCAAGAAGGTTGCTGGTTCCAGTCCCAGCTGGGTCAGTTGGCATTTCTATGTGGAGTTTGCATGCTCTCTCCATGTTCACGCAGATTTCCTCTGGGTGCTCCAGTTTCTGTGGACTAAATTGTCCATAGTGTGTGTGTGAGAGAGAGAAAGAGAGAGAGAATGTATGGGTGTTTTCCAGTACTGGGTTGCAGTTGGAAGTACATCCACTGTGTAAAACATAAGCTGGATAAGTTAGCGGTTTATTCCGCTGTTGCACCCTCTGAAATAGACACTATGCCGAAGGAAAATGAATAAATGAAAACGATTCACTTCACATTAAGATGGAAAAACCCAGCTTATGTAAGAATTTTCATATACTGCATTACTCAATTTGCACGATACACACATTTAACAGATATGTGCCATTGCCAGATCCATAAAGTCTACCACATTAGTCTGATTTTACTTTTAACGTTCTGATTGTCTGTCAACACGACAATACAGATGCACATACTATGATCATGTGCTTTCTTTGCTGCTGTTTTTTTCCCCACTGCCATTTTTCTTATCTTTATTTTATTAGTACATGTTTTCATATTCATAATGTCAAAGGTACACTATTTTTTACTTCAAAGCAAAGAACTGAAAATAACTTTACATTGAAAATAACGCCACTTACTCACATCTAGTCTATTGTACTTGTTAGATGCAAATAAATGTAAATTGTTAATAGCGGTTTAGTTGGTGGCCAACAGTGTCGCTAATACAAGGTTTTATGAATTTGGTATACAGCACTATAGAACCACGTTCCTGGAGGCCCACCAGCTCTGCACATTTTCATCTCCAAAACCAAACACGCCTACAGATTATCCAATGCAATCTCACACTAATTCGTAACTTTTTAATTTAGTGGCTAATTCCTGTGAATTTGTATAACCCAATTTGCACAATTGAGTACGATTTGCTCATCCCCCAATGACGGTTGGGATTAGGGGTGGGGTTGGGTGCCACGCCTCCTATTTAAAATCGTACGACTGAACTACGAATTGGCCACTAAACTGACAAAACGTAAAAAATACCTACATTTCCTTGTGAGATCAGCTCATTAGAGACTGAAAGACCTGTAACGGGTGTGACAGAAAAAAGGAGACATACAAAACATGCAGTGTTGGTGGTCCTCAGGGAACATGGTTGAGAAACACTGCTATAGAATACAGCAAATTTAAAAAGGCTTATGCTTATGTGAGTTGGTAATAATGCCATTATTGTTCAGACTAAAATGATTGCTCTTGGTATGAACAGGCCTTGAGTCATTTGTTAGCACAAAACTGTTGGAATTATGTGTGCATAAAGATGAATTGAACATTCATGTCAAATTTAAATGTAATATCGGCAAATTATTAATATAAAGAGCAGTCTGTTGTTTTAGAGAGGTTTTGGTGTTTTTAGCTGCGCTTAGAGAGCTGATGTTCAGGAAAATGTCTATAAACTGGCTTACATATTACGTGTGCTATCTCGCCACATGGAAACTGTTTCACCTCACGCCAGAAGAGCACCTTAGCATCTAATCATGTGGTTAACGTCGACTTACATTTAACCAATCTACATCTCAAACGTGTTATTTCCCTGTCACAATGTTGTGGTCGATTGTCCAAAGTGATAATGCTGTTTCATAGAGCTGCAGATGTTGATGTATGTTTTGTATTAGAGTCTTTATTCCTTTACCACTGTATCCTCTGAATAAATAAATTAAAACACAAGGATTTATCTGTCGGGGTGCTCCGAATGCTTTCTCAGAGAACACTGATAGTAAACAGCAATATAAGATTGTGTGGCAAGTTTTAGAGATGGACAACGTGAAGTTTAGTAGCAGATGTTGATTGTACACTAAAGGCTTCCAGATGGACCCAGTGTTTCCTCAACTATTTTTTCTCATTGACTCCTGTCATTCATAATGCATTACGAGGCTCTGGCTTGCACTGATGTGGATATTCATCCCGCTCCTGTCTGTCTGCATGGTGGGCTCACAGAAAGCGTCCCGAACAGATGGCCTGTGCCATTGCTCTCCCCTTAATTAGCCGCTCATCCCTGAGCTCCGATTCTATTAAACCCTACCAGAGGAATGTGCATTTCAACTAGAGCTGACACGCATGGACATCCACACAAGTCTATCATGCTAACTACAGTGCTGAATTAATTTAAACTTTACTTCATTTTAAAGATGGAGAAGTGTCGTGATTACTGTTGAGAATACAATATCTTCAGTTGATCAAGACTAAAAATAAGCTTCTTGCCCTTTTACATTAGTTCTTGTTTATCTGAATATCTTATTATTCTGCAACTCCAGTCTCAATATTTGTTCATTTTGTGATGTTGTAATATGAGTATTGCTGTTTCACTATATAGTTTGGTGATGTTCTACACTGTAAAAGGTGATCGATTACTTAAAAAGTGAGTAAACCTGTTGCCCTAAAAGTAACAAGTTGACTTTAAAAAATCCATTGTAACTTGGAACTGTTAAGTTGATTTAACTTAATTTTTATACTTATACATTTCATTTACTTAATTTTTTAGGTTTTACTGATTTTTTAGGGGTTTACTCATAAACAGTTAACTAATCATTTTTTACAGTGTACATGAGAGTTAATTTTCCTATCCCATTAATCAAACCAAAATGCATTAAAGTGACACGTATTAGCAAAGGTAATAATAGTTGGACAGAAAATAAAGAGGAAGGGTGAAAATGAGTAAACAATCAAGATAGATTAAATCAGGGGTGTCCAAACTACGGCCCGCGGGCCATCTGCGGCCCGCAATCAGTTTTGTGGCGGCCCGCGAGGCTTTTTATAAATATCAATAGCATCTGGCCCGCTATACAAAAATGAACGTAATTCAATAAATAACCACCGGGTTTCGCTATTACATGCATTTAATTAAGCAGCAGTTCTTGTTATGATCGATCGATCGATCGATCGATCGATCGATCGATCTATCTATCTATCTATCTATCTATCTATCTATCTATCTATCTATCTATCTATCTATCTATCTATCTATCTATCTATCTATCTATCTATCTATCTATCTATCTATCTATCTATCTATCTATCTATCTATCTATCTATCTATCTACACAGTTGAAGTCTGAATTATTTGCCCCTCTTTGATTTATTTCTTCTTTTTTAAATATTTCCCAAATAATGATGTTTAACAGAGCAAGGACATTTTCACAGTATGTCTGATAATTTTTTTTCTTCTGGAGAAAGACTTATTTGTTTTATTTTGGCTAGAATAAAAGCAGTTTTAAATTTTTTATGAACCATTTTAAGGTCAAAATTATTAGCCCCGTAAGTCTTCAGAACAAACCATTGTTGCCTAATTAACTTGCCTAATTACCTTAATTTGACTAGTTAACTTAACTAACCCATTGAAGCATTTAAATGTCACTTTAAGCTGTAGAGAAGTGTCTTGATAAATATCTAGTCAAATATTATTTACTATCGTCATGGCAAAGATAAAATAAATTAGTAATTAGAAATGAGTTACTAAAAGTAATATGTTTAGAAATGTGTGTGTGTGTGTGTAAATATATATATATATATATATATATATATATATATATATATATATGCGTGTCTGTGTGATTTTTGTAAAATTTGGCCCGCGACAATGTTTTTTTTTTTGCATCTGGCCCTCGGCCCAAAAAGTTTGGACACCCCTGGATTAAATAAAAAAGCAGAACATTAATACACAACAAAACACCAGTTTGAATTAAAAAGATACGTTTACCACACTTTTTTATAAGAAGATGTTATGCTTCTGGGGGTGTTCGGGTGGTTCAGAATACCCACCTCTCACTGACAAAGGTCCAGAATTTGTCCCATACATGAGCTCATTTGTCTTATTTTAACTGCTAAGGCATCATAAATTGTGAAAATAACACATTGAAAGACCGGCTTTAAGACCAAGCAGAAGCCTTGGCTATCGTTTCGGTGAGACTTCAGCCAGTTTTGGCAAATACTAACAAATATTTTTTAATGAATCCAACATCCAGCTGTGCAAGAAAACACACAATCTGTTGTTACTGTATTGCCTTGAGAAACATTTTACAAGTAATTTTTATTCTAAATCTTGGACCTTAGGCCTACTCTTGAAACAAAAAATGACCAGTAAAAAAGTGTGAAGGCCCAAAAGCAGCCTGTATACTAAAACTGATTTGAATACTGTTATGGTGATTGTTATCTATGAATTTTCAAATGTACTTTTTTTAGATAGGCTACAAAAACTGTGAAGCTCTAAATTATTATTATTATGTTTATTTATTTATTTTTAATTCAAATGCCCAAATTCTGACTGAGGAAAGTTGAACGTGCTGGCCAGTTTGTTATTTGCCTATTAAATGACAATAGGCCACCGATTTTAAATTAAACTTTAACAGATTCCTATTTTTTATTTTATTTTTTTTTTTACTTTTAATGATATAATATGATTTATTGAATTTTTTTTCATTCATTCATTCATTTTCTTGTCGGCTTAGTCCCCGGGATCGCCACAGCGAAATGAACCGCCAACTTATCCAGCACATTTTTACGCAGCGGATGCCCTTCCAGCTGCAACCCATCTCTGGGAAACATTCACACGCACACACACACTACTGACAATTTAGCCTATACCAATTCACCTGTACTGGATGTCTTGGGAAACCGGAGCACACGGAGGAAACCCACGCGAACGCAAGGAGAACATTCAAACTCCAGGCTCGAACCTGTGACCCAGCGACCTTCTTGCTGTGAAGCGACAGCACTACCTACTGCGCCACTGCGTCGCCTGAATTTTTTAATTATTTTTATTATTTTTATTATCAAGAAGTGTGGTTATGATGACCATCCGACAAGCTAATCCAGCTAAAAATAGTGCTTAAAATGTCATTAAAATATTTAAATCTCATAATGAAAAGAGGCATATAACTGCAAAAAAAAAAAAAAAAAAAAAAAAAAAAACGCAGCTTTTCACCAGGCTGGCTACAGGCCAGGCTTACATTTAAACCTACATGTTTTTAAAATGTTATACTGTTCAAGTCTATCAGACACTTTTTTTCTTCCAAAACAAAATAATTAATTTAAGTTGAATTAAAGCCAAATGCTAAACCAACACTAAAAAAAATTTACTCAACTTAAAATTTTAAGACAACCCGCGTCAGGACATTTTTGAGTTTACTCAACTTAAATCAAGTCAAGTGCAGTACTTGGAAGTTGAGTCAACTCAAGAAAGCTCTGAAGCAAGTTGCCCTACAATCTTGAGTTGAGTCAATTTTTATTTACAGTGAATTAAAGTGTAAAAATAAATCTACTTGAATATAATTATTGCAGGAAACCACATCAAAACATATGAAACAATCTGAGAAAACTTAAAGATTTTTGTTAATTTGTTAATTAAAATGATCATTTTGTGTACATAAAATGTCCTTTATTGCATGTTAGTCTTATATGACTATATAAAGCTAGTGTGATATATGATTAAGGGCCACCAGAGCGCACTGTCATGGTGTAAAATCTTTTAGATAACTTTTTTATAAGGGCATCATTTTGTGTCAGCAGTTCTTCTGTTTGGAGTCTTGAATATATTTTGAAGAAAGATGAAAACCTGTAATATTGACTTCCCCAATAAAGAAAACAAATGCAATGGAAGTCAATGGTTACTGGTTTCCAGCATTTTTCAACATATCTTCTTTTGTGTTTTAACAGAAGAAAGAAACTCATAAAGGTTTGATATAAGGGTGAGGAAATGACAGAATTCTTCATCAATTTTCATGTTTTGGGGCAAACTATCTCATAATGCAGTGGTTCCCAAATTGGGGGCGATTTCCAAAAATCGAATTAATTTTATTAAACTATTAGAATTACCAGATTTTATCCATTACCTACTGAAGAACAAAACAGTAGCTAATAGTAACATTGTTAAAATGTTAATAAGACACATTTAAAAACAACATTCAAATATAAAGCATCAGCATTAATGTGCGACCCCTAGGAGCGAATACTTTATATTAAAGACACAACAATAGCGTCAGATGCAGCACATTGAGTTTATGGCGCCAGGTTAAACTCTACTGCATTCACGTACATTAAAAATAAATACAGGCCACAACTGAACATGGAGGATGGTCTCCGAATGGCATTCACCAAAAGTAAACCTACTGGTATGTGTTGTGTACAAGGTTATTTATAACCACCTCAGAGAAAATTGTAAGTCGCGAGTCACTGGCATTGTTATGTTGGAGGTTGTGGGCTAAAAAGTTTGGGAACCCCCTTTCTTAATGAAGTAGATCCACTGAATATCAGAAAAAAGAAAGATGTCATTACAATATAGTACGAATTAGTATTTAATATTATATTATACAATATAATAGTCTGTTTTTTTTTCCTTTTCTCTCAGACATTTACAGGACAGTTTGGCAGACTAAAGATTGGCCTTCATCAAAACAAGCCTTTTGCCAGCTGAACCATTTGTCAGCTGGTGGTACTTTGATAGCTATACAATATTGCGACACAGTGTGATTATTGCAAAAGATATGCCATCTTAAAGGGTATTTCTTTAGGAAAATCATCTCACAAATCAGGTGTTTCCCTCTGTGACATCACTGACTGCTTTGACGTGCGTACACGTCAATTTTGTAATGGCATCGCCATCTTCCGGGCATTGTTTCACACGAAGTCATGATAATTACTTACCGCTAGGTGTCAGTAATGTTGCTCGCGTCTGAGGGAACAATAACAATGGGGACATGTAGGTGGGCTATAACATCAACCGTTTCTCGGACAAAATAGCTGCTAAAATTAAGTGCACTTAGAGATTTGCAATACACACGTTTCGGCGCTAAGAGGAATGTATTTGGATAGACATGTTGCCGCTAATGCCTGCCATACACCGCTTCGCTCACTGGCCATCATAACCATTTATAGAAATGTCAACCTTTAAGCAAAGTCAGCCTTGCCTAAACTAGAATAAGAAATAAACATCCGAGGCTCTTCCGTATTTGCGCCGCTGGCGATACCTGCATATTCATACTCATCATCATCACTGCTCATTTACATATTCAGTCTACTTTCGCTTCCTCATCGGGAGTTGATCAACTTGATCACTTTTTCTGTCACAAACATGACCAACAGCGTCGAAGATCCGTCGTCTGTCTCGCGAAAAGACGCGTTCGCTCAGTATTTACAGTACTACGAGAAAGTTTGCGGCGAAGGCGGTGTGAAAGCGTGTCCAGAGACGCAGGTGACAGATGAGGACAGACTCGCGCTGCTGTTCTCGGACGCGGAGCCGCGGAAGAGCCTTCACACGGGGGACTTCTATGAGCGCCTGTTCACGTGCGCGCAGCAGCGGGACGGCCAGAGGAGAGTAAACGACTTCAGGAGAGCCCTCGAGCTGCTTGAGATGTTCTGCGTCAACCTCTTTCTGTTCCCCTGGAAGAAAGAAATCAAAACACTGAAGGTAATTTAAAGACGGCTCTGGTAAGGTTACCCGGCCAGCTGATGACAGAAACTACCCAAAGCATGTTCAGATGGTTTGTTCTTCTTCTCTGGCCTCATAGCCTGCTTGTGCTGGACTGTTAACTGGTAGTTTTTAGAAGGGTATAGGGGGACTTATCTGCTGATAAGCAGGAGACAGAAAGTAGGCTAAAATACAGGGAATATCACAAAAATAAAAATACATGCCATTACAATATTACTTTAGTATTAAATGGGTCCCAGACATTTCATCTAATGTCTCAGACATTTATTAAACAATTTTTCTGGCTAAACTAAAGGTTGGCAAACATCAAGAGAGTGATCTTTCCCAGCTTCATTAGCCTGTTCATCGGCTGGTACATTGACAGTCTGCTTTGATAGCTATTATACTAAATGTTTACCATATACAGAACCATGTTCAGTACACTTAATTTTAAACCATGCTCAGCTAGTTTGTTCCTCTGTGGACTCGGCCTGCTTGTGCTGGTCTGTTTTCTGTTTTTTTTTTAGAAGGTTTGAGGTACGTATCTGTTGGTTAGACCTGTTGTGAGCATTAAACCACTCCAGAAGGCCAGCTTTTATCAACTAACCATTTTCAGACTAATTTATTAGTAATATTAGTATTGTTAGTAGTAGTATAAACAGATGTTGCAGATTACCTTTGTTTCTCATGCTTCGTTTTGTGTTTAAACCTCCTCTTTGGGGTGAACTCAAAGGCATATCCAGTGCATAAGTGTAATGCCAATGCATAATCACTTCTGCAAATATTCTGAGATATGATAACGCTAGAAACAGCTTAAATCAGTCATAGATAGTTTGATGGTCTGCATTGGTATCCTATTTAGGTAAGTACTTTTTAGTAAGGTGAATAAAGACTAGTTGAAAACATCCGATCATTCATTCATATTCCTTCAGCTTAGTCCCTTTATTAATCAGGGGTCACCACAGCGGAATGAACCACCAAAACCATATTAATTACCATATTCATTCATCATTTCATACTTAAATATTAATGAAGTTTAAAAGTAATACTGAATCCTTAGATGATTCTAAATGCAGATAATTCTAAAACAAATGAAAATGTACTTACCATTTACTCACTAGATTTTTTGTTGTTGTTGAACACAAAAGAAGATATTTAAAAGAAAGCTGTAAACCTGTAACCATCAACTTCTATAGTAGAGCAATTCCAGCGTTATGGATTTGACGTTTGCAGTAAAAACGCAAAACATACATTTGCAAAAAAGTAAACATGAACATTATATAAAAAATATAAACAAAATATAACTTTTATATTTTCCAGAATAACTGACCACATAGTTACAGGACCAGAAAAATATCAATCTTTTAAACATGTTTTGTACTTTAAATGAAGAAAATAAACATGCATTATGGATGTGACCAAAAAAGTCTGCGAATTTACAGTATACAACATACTTTGTAGAAGTTCTGTGAATTAAACTGCTCAACCCAAAAGAACAATGCTAATCAAAATAGACTTGGCTCACTATAAAACAAAAATGATTGGTTTTATTTTATTTAATATTTTCACATTTATGAGGAAAAAGTGTCGTTATGGATGTGACATGTGAAATTGCCACTTGTGTGACTTTGGTAAATCAAAAATAATAGATTGAAAACACTGACAGATGCAATTTTGAGTATTTCTAAAGTACTTTAAAAATACTTGCTTATCCAAAAAACCCAGAAAAGGTTTCTGTATTTTAGTGAAAATTTTTTTTTTCTTCATGGCAAGGTTGACATTTGCACGGAACTGCTCAGTAATAAAAAAAAATGATAATTATTTCATATAAGTCAATGTTTACAGTTTTCCATCTTTCTTTAAAAAAATAATTATATATATATATATATATATATATATATATATATATATATATATATATATATATATATATATATATATATATATATATGTTTAACAGAAATAAAGTTGGAACAAGTAAATAGTGAGTTATATATAAGTCCAGTTACAGTTTATAAAAATGAAAAGGAGACCTGAAAGAAGTCTCTAAATATTATTTATTACAGTGTTATTAATTGGTCATGTTTTCCTCCATTTCTCTTAGACATTTACAGGACACTTTGTCTATTACATCAAGCCAGTATTGCCTTTTGCCAGGAGTATTCTTCACCTTATTGGATACACAGAAACAGACTCAGAGTATAGACTTTCTGACAGTTTTGACCTAGACAAGGCCAGGACTATGGGTTTTGACCTTTTTCTTGCAAGGTTGGAGTGTAATTATCTGCTGGAGCTTATGAACCAGAAATCACATGTAGAATGTCTGGAGATTATACAAAAGAGAGCTACTCAAGATGTCGTGGAAGATCTTGCAGGGGTAGAAGGTGCAAAACCTGAAGCTGCAGAACCTGAAGGTGACCTAGTGGAAAACCCAGAGGAACTGCAGCCACAAGAGTCACTTAAAAGCCATGATCAAGAAGTGGACAAGTCTCAAGAAGATGCAGTTTCTGATGAAGAAAGACCACCCAAATCATTTGAGACTGATGATAAGTCTATCTTGGAGATGTGGAAGGCTTACCCAGACCTGGCTTTCAGACAAAATCCCATTTTCCGAAAGTCCCAAAGATCTATGCAACCGCTCAAGGCCCAGGAGTGGGCTGGATCCAGGGGCCACAATGCAGGCCTGTTCCACGAGACCAGTACTGAGATGAGTGGCCCTCAGTCTATAGCCATACACACTGAGACCAGCCCAGGTCATCTAAAGCGACACAATCCAAACTCAATTGTAGAAACCCAGCCCTTGGATGCCAAACCCATAGTCCTTAAAGTCGGAGCACTTCTACAAGGTGAAGTCTTAACAGAAGACGGCCTGTCTGAGCTTACCGAGCAGATGGGGAAAATGCAGATGAAGGAACTTAGTGTGGATGAACCCCTTAAATACCCCACAGAGGAGACTGCACAGGCCCACCCATGCAATGGACACAATGACATCACAACCCCACCTACAAAATCCCCAGATTGCATGAGCCCGCCTATCTTGTGCAGCTCATCCCAAGAGCCTGTGTGCAACATCTCAAGTTGTGGAAGCTGCACTGGATCTGATGACACTCTTGCACAAGAGGACACCATTAGGGAGCCTCCTCAGTCCATCTACATCCCTTGTGTGCCAAAAGGATGTGCACCAGTGTTCGGATCGCCAACTGACCATAGTCAAACTGCCAACGAGGGCTCAAGTGCACAGAGGAGTCCAACATCTCAGCCTGCAGAAGATGACCTCGTCCAAACATATGTCATAGTTTAGACACTCAAAAGTATTGCAAGTTTCTCATCCATTCCAAAGATTTTAAAACTAGGATGTCAAACTCAGCTCCTGGAGGACCTAAATCTTACATTTTTAGTTCAATCAAACCTGTGTCTGTCATGTACACTTTTCAAGTTAGTCCTAAGGACGCAATTATCTCAGTTAGATGTGCTTTAGGTTGATGCTGTAAGTCCAGTGACAATTCTTTGCGAGTCCACACTTATGCTGTAATGCACATTGACTATTACATAAAGTCATCTGGCAAACGTACACATCAAGGGAATAATCCGTGAACACTCCCTAACTCTAAAGTGACAAATGGGACCTCCAATGTTCTTGTGTTCTTTTATTGCGTTTCAGACCAAGTCAGGTGTAAATTTCTGCAGAAAAATGTCCCACTTCCGAACTCACTGCTTTTCAGGCAATTTTGCATCACGGATGCATTTTTGCCACAAGATGTGAATGTTTCAAAACATTTCATGTTTTTGTTCTAATTATGGCTAAAACAATAAGAAAATGCTAGCTGTACTTTAAATACAGCTGACAAAAAAGAACATTATATATTGCACTGTAAAAGAAATATAATATATAAAATAGGCTTTATTAGTTGGGTTTCTGCTCATTTTGTGATATAAATATACTTAAAATTGTCATTATTTTAGCAATAATTATTATTTGTTTCACATATGTTTCTCAAATTTCACTGAAGCAGAACTAGCCAGCATCTGTGAAGTGAGGTTGAATGACGGGTCATGCTGAAGTCAGGGTTCTTCAATCTGCCATGGGTTCACAGGTCAGATGTCTGACATCTAAACATTATTTCCAACTAGAAAAATTCCAAATTCTGAGTTATCAGGAAAGGCAGCATTATTAAAATATCCACAAAATGTGACAGTGCAAGTGCACAAGAGCCTTGACCAATTGGGACAGGGCCAAACTCCGCAAGACTTTGACCCTAATGGAAGTGAGTTTGACATCTTTTTTTTTTTTTTTAAGTGTGCTGCAGTATTGCAGTGTACATGCTCTCAAAAAAAGTAATGATGTACATAGCATTTTCATTGATGGTGAGCCTTAATGAAGCCTTTATTTTGGATTAGCTGTGGTATCTTATGAAGGTGATTGGAATGTCTGTGTGACCTTTGTCTTTTTATCTAATAGCTTTTTGAAGTGAAGGAAGGTTTCTGCTGCTATAATTTTCATGAAACTTATGGTCAAAATGATTGTTTGAGCTTGATATATTAGGTTCTGTGCCTTACTAAATGTAGAGCCAGCTTAATGTGCACCTACATGTCTTAATGGAACATTTGTTTTGCAGGAACGTCTACCTTAAATAAACGTGGGTTAAATTGTGTTCAAAAGATGGTGCGCCAATGCATCGCTATTGATCAAGAGTAACCAGGTGTAACCAATTTCCTATTTATCTTACTGTACAACTGTGGAGCACCGCAGAGAAAGATATTAATGCAAACTGCAATGTGATAAAATCAATGTTTTCATTTTATTTAAAACAATGCCTTGTGTTGTATAAATTACAATGGTCACAGTAATAACTTCAGTAACACAAAACTGGCCAATAACATCTGTTGTTAGACATTACCTTCAAGTGGCAACAGAAAAAATGAACAGGAAAATAAAACAAAGGGATACTTCGTAAAACCTGAGTGTGATGTTGTCAATGTAAATGTAGTAACTGAAGCACATATTAAACATCTATATGATCCAATATAAACATTCTGAATAGAAAACATTTCCAAGTGCAGTAGTTTCATGTAATATGGAATGATTCCATAAAGGTAAAAAATAAAGCTAGATGTTTAAATCACACCTTCATTGACTAAAAAAAAAAAAAACACACAAAACATAACAGGCAGCATTTAAATAAAACATCTAATTTATGAATTTATAAACCCTATTATGCATGTCAGCTTCCATTGCAAGAGGAATGTTTACATATTATAAATTCAGTTTGAAGTCAAAAGTGCTTGGTTTTTTTGGTCTCCAAGAGAGCTGAAAACATTTATAGACTGATATACCATCATTCTGTCAGATCCTTTACTCAACGAGCCATGAGTATCTTCTCTCTGTTCTCCTCAAACTGATGCAGCATCTTCTTAAGATCATGATCAGCAGGGATTACCTGTTCACCAATGTCAAAAAAATAAATACTTCAATATATATAGTACATCCAACAATACGAGTTCAGAAATGTCCAAGCATGATAATGTGTCAAAATAGATGTAACTTAAGGAAATAAAGCTTTTTATCCACTTGCAGAAACTTACAAGAACAGGAGCAGGAACATGAAATGACTTCTGATGAATCAGCCAGTCCTCATACAGGTTATGGATTGATTCTAGACATTCCTAAAGAGTGAACATCAGCAAAAGTGTGATTGCTTTCATTCTGTACAATACAAATGCGTAATGTTTGCAATCATTTGTTTATTTTCCCTCAGCTTAGTCTCTTTATTCATCAGAGGTCGCCACAGCGGAATGAACTGCACACTTATCCAGTATATGTTTAACACAGCGGATGCCCTTCCAGCTGCAACCCAGTACTAAGAAAGTTGCAATAATTACTTACTGTAAATCATCTGTGATCTAGAAAGCCTTTGAAAATCCGGTAATACTATTCAAATGGAAATGCATTTCATCTGATTGCTTTTACAGTGTAAATGCTCATGTGGCTGAATAAACAGCCACAAAAAAACTTCTACTGACCAAACACATTATCATTATGGCATGTGTTGTGAGAAAGCAGACCAAACCAAGATATTCATAGTTCACTGTGGTACCAAAACAGAAAAGATTATGATCAAAATAACAGATGTCAACCACATTATTTTCATTGCTTGCTTTTGGACTTTTTAGCAGCGTAACATGGCTTTTCACTCATGCATCACAGTGAGTGCTCTCACAAAAGTGATTAAATAAATTGTAAAATCTTGACTACAAAATCTCCCTATATTGCCAATAGCCAAAAACACATTGTATAGGTCATTTTTCCTTTATGCTAAAGATCATTAGAATATTAAGTGATGATTGTGTTCTTTGAAGAAATAGTGTACTTTTTCTATTGTAAATAAACCAAAACATTTTGAATTAGTAATATTCACTGCGAAAAAATGAGATTGACCAATTTGAAAAACGATTTTCTCAGTATTTCTATTTTTTTTAAACCCTACATCAATGAAAAGCTTATTTAAATCACATTTCAGGTGAACGCACTTGGACATTTTAAAGGGCACCTATTTTATCTTTTTTCCAAGATGTTAGATAAATATTTTCTGTCTCCAGAATGTGTCTGTAAAGTTTCAGCTCAAAACACCAATTAGATTGTTGCTCTGAACAAAATGTTGCTGTTTGAGTGTGCCCTAATCTCCGCCTCGGCTGCGTCAGATAAACAGCACAGTGACAGACATGAAGGTATCAGGTCTCAGGTAACGTTTGTAAGAAAATACTACTGTAGGAATTTCCCAATGATGTATTTGTTGTGAAGTTAATTCAAGCCTTTCTGCCACAATGAGTCACACACAATATCATTACAAAGTTCACGCACACACATTTAACTTTGCACTGTTTTTGCATGGAAAATGTGACAGGATACATGTTAATATACACTGCTGTATGGATATGCGTCATGTTAATGTACCAAATAATCCTGATTTAACGTCCACACACCGGCGCACGTCCTGTGGATATGATTATACGTGTAACTACAGAAACATGTTGATACACAGCTGTCAATTAATTTGGTGGGCGGGAAAACCGCAATCCTATGTCACATATCGGTAAGCCTCAAATGGGAAGGATTTGGACCAAATTTTAACGTCAGGAAATGAAAAAAAAAAAAAAGAGGCTTATTGTGTTTCTATTCCCCCAATATGACTGTGGACACACTATACCTACACACGGTTCGGCTTCGAAAAGATGATTTTCATCATAGGTGCCCTTAAATAAAAGGTGGAACTGTATGGTAATGTGTCTCATGCAGAAACAGAGCCTTGGAGATTGTGCGTTGGGTTTAGTTTCACATTTGCGGTGTTTCAGTTCTGTTTTTCATGCACTGGTTGGACAAAAACTGAAGAAATGCTGAGCTCACCAAGGGAATAACCTTCTCTTCCTCTCTGCACCTCTGCTTCAGTCTCTCATGGCAAGTCTGTGGTGAGGTTTGCAGGTAAACTGGAAACGGTAAAAAAAAAAAAAAACAAACAAAAACGGTAACATCCAGCATTTCACTAACTATTTTAAGCACCCTTATCATGGATTATGAAAAGATTGATATTTAAGTTTTGGGAATCCTTAAGAACACGCTGAAATGCATGCAAGTTCTAGAAACACTGTCACTGTCTTAAAAAAGCATTTAGTTTACTTCATTTGCACAACGACACACATAAGGCTTGCTAAATGAAAGTTTTTCCAAAACTCTTCTTTACATGACACTAATCTGCAGTGATTGTTCTGATGGCTTAGTCTGTTGTGATTGGTCTACTGCATGCAGCACATTTTGAAAAGGGAAGGCTTATCAACATTCCCGTACTACAGGCTATCAAGCATTGACCATTCATACAGTGGTTGAACAGACAACATGGCTTTAAATTTACTATATCAAATCAATTTAGAGTTTGACAAGGAAGCATTCTTCCATAATATATATACAGAAATGCTGAACATACACATAGGCCTAATATTATTGTTGTTGTTACCATATGTTTGAGAAATAACAGTGATAATAGTCTACTCGTATTAACCTTGGTTTTACATTTACAGAATCGTGAGAAAAGCGTGTTCTTGATTTTAAGCAAAAACAAAATTAAAAATCATGATTCTCATTTTAGCCAGAATCGTGCGACCCTATAAAATACAAAACACATATATAGGTGTCATACCAATGAGGTCCACAGGAAGAGAGATGTTCTTGATGATCCACTCAAACCATTCACTTAAAACAGCGAAGTCCACCTCGGGCATCTTTCCACTGTCAAGGAAACAAAACAACACAGAAGTACTCATTTAATGATTAGTTCAATCTTAGGTTAAAAATTAGAGAGCTATGGCTTTGGTAAAAAAACATACCTTTTATAAAGATTTTCCACAAATATGTACTTTGCGCTGTAAATAGATCTCTCCATCATTCTGATAGGTGCTGACTGTAATAATGAAAACAACAAGAAGTTATTGAAGTCATTTATTTTTTTTCCAATCACCCAGAAGGAAGGGATACTGATTGTACAGCAGAATAAAAACAGATGCATGTGAAGCAAGTGAAAATAAAACTGATGTCAAAGAGTATTTGTACATGCCATTGGCGAGACATGTTGATCCAGCATTGTAAGCTGAACATAGGTCTGAAGAGTGAGTCCCCATCGAGTCGGGTCCTGGTACATCAATCCCTGTGGTAGAGCAAGTAAGTTAGGGTGACCAAGACAATATTTGTAACTCAATTACACATTGTTTTGCAACGTAGAAGTACAGTGCGCTTTATTATGTGAAACATAAATTCATTAGCTATAGCCTCTATTTATAAATAACCAGAACAAATGCAGTGAAAACTATTAATAAACCAGTGTGTTTTTACAATGATGATAACTTAAAGTAAACAGAAAGAACACAGCACTCCTTAAACTCATAATGAGGCGCCACTGGAGTCCTACCAATGGATTGCATCCCTGTACATTTCTCCATTTGGACACAGGCTCTGTCAACACCTGAAACATAACAGGCATTTTTTTTTAGCTTTTAAAGGGACGGTTTGCACCAAATTGAAAATGCAGTCACCATTCACACAACCTGATGTTACAACACAGAATGCCCTTCTTTATCTCAGATAACAAAGGGACATTTTTCTTTTGTAAATGTACCGCTCATGCTAATCTATACAACTGTATTCATTAGCAACTAGAATAAGGCTCTTTTAGAAGACAGAGTAATTTCACATTGTTCATTTCATCCACAGAATTAGGGCTTGATCTTTTGCTAGTAGTTAGTGTTAATTACAAGTAAAATGTCATACAGTTTTGGTGTGCAGACTTGTTGAGGTACGTTAAGCAATGTTTTTCACCCACTAAAATTAGAGCTCATTATTTTGCTAGTAGTGCTAATCACAAGTACAATTTGATAGAAATTTGGTTTCCCTCGCTTGTTGTTAAGGTTCATTAAGCCACATTAAGCTTTTTCTTTATGATAGACTTCAATGGGGAGAAAACACTTAACATGTTTTCACTTTATCTGTGGAATTGGGACTCATTCTTTTTACAGTAGTTAGTAGTTAGGCTTAATTACAAGTACAATTACAAGTTTTGACAGTGATTTTGTTTTTTTTCTGGTGGATTTAGAATGTCCCTTACCTTTTGTGGTAAGGGACATTCTAACAGAAACAGTGAGAAACGTAACACATTTATTTCTTTGATTTTTTTTTTTTTTTACAAGGAAAGGCACACTGTGTTAAAACACCAGATTGAGTAAAAAGTGGCTGATTTGTGGGTTTCATTATATAAATTCCATTATTCAATCAAATAAATCAATAACAGGGTTAAAGGATGAGAGACTTCTGGCACTGTGAGCATTATTACATAATTTTTCTGTATTACCTCAATGTCACTGGTCTTGCTGAAGTACTCCAGACATGTCGTTTTTCCACTTGCTATATTTCCCTCTAAACAAATCTGAATAGTGTGGAAGAATTGATCAAAACAACGCCCCTTTAACATCAATGACAAGAACTCATTCACTGTTTTCAGTCGTCCATCTTTCAGAGAAGAGATGCTGCAGTGTTCAACTCACCACTGACTTCTTTCCCTCTCCATTTCTGACCAGTTTCCCTTGAGAAGAAGAAGAAAACATCATGACAATCTCGTCAGATTAAGCGGTAATACTGTATGACATTCAGAGGCTCGGGGACGCAAAAGACAACGAGCTTATTAAGCTCATCTCAAAATTGTGAGACACGTTAACTGTAACAAGGCGTCTTGCACATGACATAGCCGGTTAGTCAAGATTTAAGGACAATGTGAAATTGACGAGAACTAATAACGTTAAATGTGAATGAAAAGCAGAGCGGTGGTCGCTGTTATATTGCGTGGAACGGAAGCTGACAGAGGACTTACCGTGAGATGTGCTGCTGCGCCAGTGCCCGAGTAAATGCTTCCCCTGCGCTGCTCTATGTCGGACAAGTATATTTGTTGACAAAGATTTGTGTGAATACAGAGGTAAGACAACACGACACAATCCTTTAAAGGAGTTTACAATCATCCCGTTTGCTCCTTCGATCTCTAGAAGTTACATATAAAGGCGCAAGAGTTCTGTAAACTCATGATGATGCTCTAAACTTGCAATGTTACGTGCAACACTAAGGAGCAACCAAACGTGTCAAAATAAAAGTCCCAACTACATTGACAAAATACAGGCACTTTTTTATTGCTGTTGTTATTATTGTTGTTGTTATTATTATTATTAGTATTATTATTTAGAAATTCATATTTAAATAATGTACCCAGTTATTTTTTGTAGCAAACAGTTTTAGTTAATTAAAATTAATTCAGCATGAAACCTTTTTTTTGCCTATTGCTTTTATAAATTATCATAGGGAAGAATTTAATGCTATTTTATCAGTTGACTTAAAAAAAAAATCACTGCTTTGCGTTTTACATAACATGCTGTTGTATCAGACGTCTTAATATAAAATAATAGAATGCATTTGTAGTAAATACATAATTAACATAAACATTTATGAATGAGTACATTTGTAAATTATTCATGATTTTATTTATTTTTAACATGTTGTAGACTAACAAAATTAATGAAGTAGCATGACAAAAACAACCTAACTGAAGGCACTGTGCTTGCTTTATATTGTTTGTCAGCCACAATTAAGCCCCCTTAAAATAATAGGTGATTGCATATATAAAAGATGACTTTTATTTTGATTAAATAATTATATTAGTGACCAACAACAATCTCCTGGATGACCATGCCAGAATTACAATGATCTCTACAGCATAAAATAGACCAGCTGCAATTTACAAATGCCAAAAATTCAGTGTATTATATTTCTCACTTCACATTTTGGTGATCACTTAAGTGATTTATCAGGCTGTACAGAAATATATCACCAAATATAAAGAGAGAAGTTCAACAAAAGTCAAAATGCTTTAAACCCCAAACAAAGATATTTACTACATCTTTGAAAAAGACACATTTAGTCATTTCCTCATGAGACAAAGAGGAAATACTCACTCAGGAAGTAATGTGCAAGTTTGTCATGATGTTATAACAATCCATCGACAAAACACATACGCAAAGCTCACATTAATGCCACAATGGAAGTTGATTTGGCCTTGTTGAAGTCCTCAAAAGGTCTACTGAAAATAGCAGAGATGGTGAGAAATGTAACACATTTATCTCTTTGATACATTTTTGGCAGGGCAAATGTTACTCTCAATCACTAGTCTCTTTAAATACTATCTGCGTGAGCATGGTCTTCATATTTGTGTACTCCATTGTTAGAAAGGGAAACAATGTAAGCATGCTAACTAACATGGTAATGTGTGTTCATGATTTGACACAATGTAACAAACTGAAAGACTGTTGTAGAAGTGAAGCAGTTGTAGTTCATGATCTACACCAGAAGTAACTCCTGAATTACGTGTATTTTTATTTTCTGGTCAGGTGTGTGTTTTTGTGGCTTTTGTGTCGTATGCAGTGGCATCTCGGCCGCCCTACATTGCAGCGACCTGCATAGAGTTTTTCATCACGCTTGGTTTTTTTCTGCTCTACCTTCTGAAACTCAACAAAGTGTTCACTTTCTTCTTCTGGCCTCTTATTGTAAGCAACAATCTAATCCACTTGACTGATTGACTGAGTTTTGGTAATGTTTTGCAGTAAGAACTTTATCTATTTATACCTGCAAGTTGTTACCGCAAACTAATGCATTTTTGCTCTCACAGGATGTGTTCAACTCACTCTTTGCAGCTGCATTCATGTTTATTCTTAGCATGGTTGCAGTTTCAACATTCACAGTGAAGGGCACTTTGAGCGGAGGGGTGAGAAACATGACATCCTGTATTCCTGTAACTCTGCCACTGTTTAAGACTAAATATGCACTGTAGACACAAATATCAGTCAAACATGGCCAAACTAAAATGTTAAACCGTTAAATAAATATGTAACCCAACGGTTGAGTTTGTCCATATTTGACCCAAATTTTAAGGCTGAAGCAACCTAGCATTTTTAAGAGTGTATTATACTTTATCAAACATATCAAATCTTTCATTGTGGATAACCCAAACATCATGACACAACGTGTTTCTTACAAAATGGTGTTTTGCTTGACAGATCGTGGGCTTTGTGGCTGCAGCCTTGTGGTCATTGGATGGCTATATTCTTTTCAAAAAAATCACATTCAACAAGCCAAGAACCACCACAAGAGCCCAAACAGGGGAAGAGTAATGCCTCATAACTGTGTTGACTCATTTAGTGAGTGAGTGGGCCATTTTTACAGCCAAAATGAGAGTGTCAAGTATATTATACTGTTGTATGATGTATACTTTTGTTCATAAATAATGTGCAAAAGAATTAGAATCACTGAAAAGACTGAAACCTACACACAAATCTGCAAAGGGTTTCAAATAGATTCTGGAGGTGCAATTGATAAATAAATGCTGAGAAAATTGTCTTTAAATGTGTTCGGATTATGTTTTTATCAAGGTGGCATGGTGGCTCAGTGGTTAGCACTGTCACTGGTTCAAGTCCCGGCTGGGCCAGTTGAAATGTCTGTGTGGAGTTTGCATGTTTTCCCCGTGTTGGTGTAGGTTTCCTACTGGTGCTCCGGTTTCCCCCACAAGTCCAAAGACATGCGCTATAGGTGAATTATCATTCATTCATTCTTTTTCTTTTTTTTCCTTTTATTAATCTGAGGTCGCCACAGCGGAATGAACTGCCAATTTATGTTTTTTCTTTGGACTTTGAGGAAAACTGGAGCACACAGAGGAAACCTATGCCAACATGGTGACAACATGCAAACTCCACACAGAAATGACAAAGCTGAGGCTCGAACCAGCGACCTTTTTGCTGTGAGGTGATCGTGCTACCTATTGTGCCACCCTGATGCTCACTAAGTGAATTAAATAAACTAAATCGACCATAATGTATGAGTGTGTGTGAGCATATGCTGCATAAGTTGGCAGTTCATTCCACTGTGGCGAACTCTGAACTGGAGACTAGGGTCAAAGACTAAAAGGGGTTTAAGTAATCTAAAACAATAAAAGTTTATTTCAGAAAATAATAACGATTATAATATATTTCGACTATGATTTACAGAAGGTATTAATGTTAATCAACAGACAAAAATCATCATCAATCATTTATTATTATTAAGTTTTTTAAACAATCTTTATTTTAGTCGCAAACTCAAACTTTTCACGTTTGTCAGCAACAATCTCATTCATTTAATGATTAAAAACAATATATGAACCATAGCTAAAGGGGGCTTGATGTTTGTCAGACCCCAAACAGAGCAGCACTAGGGTTAAATCTGTCCTGCAGATGGAAAATGAGCAGTTTTTGCACAGTGTATGTCTTTACAGTTGCCTCTGCGTCCTGTGAGAGATGTTTCGCCCACATTTTATGTTCACTTATTAACGGTCTCCAGATTTTGGGAATGCAGATGTTGCTCTTTTGTGTGCTTCGTTTCCGCACTGTCATTATTTCCGTTTCCAGTCCGTGGAAAGTTATGCCGATCTGCGAAGAGTGGGCAGCTGCTGACTGTCTCTAGCGGAGAGCAGAGCAGGGCGCCTCCCCGTCAACTTTACTCGGGAACAGAATAGACTGATCGGCGGGATGGGGGACATCGAGGATCCGCGGAGCAACCGAGCACCACAGACCGTACTTCAGTCCGTTCTCCCCACCAAAGAATTCATCTCCTCTCGAAAAGGACTGTTGCTTCTCGGTGAAGTGGTACGCTTTTAGACTTTTTTCATGTTTAATCCATCCACCAGTCTGTTAGTCATTATGCCATTTTGTACTGTTGTCTGCTGAATGCTTTTGTCTGGTTTTGCTTTTGACTGCTTGATAAATATAAGTACTTTATGGGAAAAAAAACGTGGCATTTATTAGTTTTATTGAAGCTTCTGGTTATTGATCTGATCATTTATGCGTGTCAGGCTTTGATTATCTTTTCACATATTTTCTTTTAAGTTTCTTCTTGAATTTAATAATATAGCTACATGTGATTTCTGCAGTATAGGTCAAGCACATTCAAGAGCTGAACTCATTCATTTGAATGGAGAGTTTTTTGAAAGTTTTGGACACCAAACCTCCCTGTTTTTTTTGTTTTTTTTGCAAACATTTTAAGTTCCCTTTAAGTAATATAATATGATTATATTTATAATAAACAATATATATGGTCTAATTTACATTTCATTAAAAATACTTATTTATTTGTTGTTTACATGTTTATTTGTTAAAATTCATGTTGTCAAATAAATAGGTCTGATACATTTAATTGTAAATTTTTCATTAATCTTTTATTGACCCTGCAAGTTCACTCAATTACTACCAATGCAACTAAATCACACTTTATTAAAATTTCTGTTATTTCATTATACGCTAATTTTAGTGAAAATATGGGGGGAAACACCAATTTAAAAAAAAAAAATTTTTAGTTCATAACTTTTTTGGTAGGGTCGACTTGTGGCTCAGTGGTTAGCTCTATCGACTCACAGAAAGAAGGTAAAACATATGCTGGATAAGTTGGTGGTCCATTCCGCTGTGGCGATCCCTGATGAGTAAAGGAACTAAGCCAAAGGAAAATTATGAAGTGAATGAAATTACTTTTTTGGTTGAAAAAACAGTGTTCATATCTTATTCCCTCCTCGTGATGCACACAGTAAGCTTGTAATCATGTTTTCTGACATGAATGGTAGGAAATATGAATGGGCTGCCATTAATTTTTGCATAATTATAGTTTCTGCTTCTTTATAATAATTTTGAATTGGATGACAATTACAAACTGAAATCTACATGTAACACTAATACTCATTAAATACACAGCCACACAATACCAATGTTAACATGAGGACACTATATACTGCATAACAGCAGGTTAACTATGTTTATATAATGTCCAACCCATACACAACTCCTTATCTTTTAATTTTTTTATTTAATTTAGTAATAATGTGCACCTCCTTTGTATTATTTTGAAAGCGCTATACAAATAAACTTAAAATAAATCAGTAGCCCCGTGACTTTCATAGTATATTTTTTTTCCTAAGGATGTTAATGTCTACCAGTATCTAACTTTCTTCCAAATATCTTCTTGTTCAACAGAAAAAAAGGAACTCATATAGCTTTTGAGCTCTTGAGGGTTTCAGTTTTGATTTTTGGGTGAACCAGTTGAGGGTTTCAATTTTCATTTTTGAGTAAACTTTCCTTTAAAGCTTTGTGTATCAAGTAACTAACAGGGAGAAAATCGAGGTGTCTTCAATTATTAGTAAAATATATATATATGACAATCATATTTTTTTACTTATAAAAAGAAGCAAAAAATAAAATAAATAAGATTTTCCTGAAAGAAAAAGTGAGGCCAAATTACACTTTTATTGTTTTGACACTTGAAGACCTCTTTTGTCATGTTGTAAACAAGCCCTTAGAGTCGACTGCATGAAAATTGTTTATGTGCATGTGTGTCTCATGTGAATCACCAGACATCATCTTTGACATGGTGAACTTGACACCAAGACAATGTTTTTTCCTGTTAAGGCTGTGAAGTAGTGTATTCTGAGGTTTCTTGTCTTTAAAGAGTCTAGCACATTCATGCTGTTACAAATATTGAACTGTAAATATTCTAATAAAGATAAATATATCTAACCTATATATCCTCATGTTTGCTGTGTCCTCAGGCGCTTTCATTCATCAGCTTCGTGTGTTTCGCCGCCTCAACAGCAGCTGCTTTCGTCACAGCTCCGCTCATTGAGTTCTTGGCAGCTCTTTTCCTGCTGTTTGCTTATTCTACAAAGTTCAACGAAAGATTTAAAGGCTTCCACTGGCCTCTTATGGTAAGTTTACTGACCTACAAAAATGACTCGAGTTAATAGAGCGTCAGATTATGATAGCAGTCGTGTCCTCATTTCCAAATCTCCATGTCTGTTGTTTCATCAAGGATTTCCTGCGCTGTGTCAGCGCCTCTATCATCTTCTTCATCGTCTCTATAATGTCTGTGTCAAAGTATCCCGATGGAGCTTCAAAAGCAGCTGGGGTAGGCTTATATGCTTTCAGTCCAAAAATCTTTTTTTCTACACAAGCTCAATCCTGTTCCTGGAGATCTACCTCCGTGCAGAGTTCAGCTCCAACCCTTATCAAACACAACTAAACCAACTAAGTAGGATCTGAAGGAACACTTGGTAATTAACGACAGGTGTGTTTGACCAAGGCTGCAGCTGAACTCTGCAGAATTGTAGATCTCCAGGAACAGAATTGAGCACCCCTGATCTACTCTATCAACACTGTTTACTTGGGATTTACAGCTGTATCACATGTAATACTTACACTGGCCTCCTACAGCTAGCTGTTTAAATCTTTGAAACTTTCAAGAATCTATTTTTATGCTAGTAATGTTATTTTTAGCTATCTTTTCTGTACTTGCACTTATTTATAAACTACCAGTGTTTATTTTTTTGTATTTTTATTTGTGTGCTTATATTATTATTAATAGATACTAGCATTTATATGATACATACTGGGACTTTAAAGTGACTAATGAATGTTTAGTAAATGACTAGTAACAAATGTCATATTCGTTTGCCCTTGAGATATCAGCTATTCATTTTGGACTAGGATGCAGTTATTTTGTGACTAGTAGATATATTAGTTTTATTTTATTCTGATTATCCAGTAGGTACTAGTTGTTATTTTTCAATATTGACTTGCTGTCATATGCAGGATTTAACCAACAGTATTTAGTACTCAGTACTGGTTTTCCTTTCAAGAATTCACAATTAAATATTGCTTGAGAATAGGTTGGTCATGCTGTTCCGGGAGAGAACCCTGAGCTTGGAGATAATTGAGCCCAGGGCTCCTGCCTGGACAATGAGCATGTGCTGGGGTACGAGATCAGATAGTTCTCAAGAGCTCCCCCTGGTAAATAAGGAAAAGGGCCGGATGGGGGTATTCTTCAAAAAAGTAAGATAAGGCAGTAATGCTAGTTGAGCTATTTATAGTGAGTTTGGAATAATCTGATTGGCTTACTAATAATTACAGATGAGAGACCAGCCGTGATCCATCATATCACATGCTCCTCTAGAAATAAGTTTGGAAGTTTGAATTGAAACTTCCCTTATTGCACACCAGCATTTATTCATTAGATTCTGGAATTTATTCATTAGATCCTATTACTTATGGTGGCTCAGAGAGCTTAACATGCTACAAGTAATGAAACACATGCAAATAGAGAAACACCAACAAACCGAGAAAGCGTCTTCATTAATTTGCTTGCAAATTCTCACAACACACCCCAAAAAGGAATGGGTGGATTATACGGTTCCTTGCTGTTTGTATGCTTTTAGTCCTAAAATTCTGATGAATTGCACAATTAACATTAAAGGGCACCTATTTTACCCCTTTTGCAATATGTAAGACAAGTCTTTGATGTCTCAAATGTTTCTATAGTTTCTAAGTTTCAGCTCAAATTACCCATCAGATTATTTATTATAGGCTCCAGAATCTGCCCATTTTAATGTCTGAGTACATTGTAGCTCTTTCTGTATCATGTGGCTTTAAATGCAAATGAGCTGCTTCGCCCCGCCCATCGCTACCGCATGTGATTCTGCTTCTCATCATGTGTTACATCAGATAAACAGCACAGTGACAGAGACAGACTCGGATGAAGCTGAAATAAGGTCATTAGTCAAAAATACCAAGTAAGTTTAATTGATGTTTTGTAGTTTGTTCAGTTTATTCAAGCCTTTGAAAATAGTACAAACCACAACAGAAATAAGTTGAGGGACCCCAAAAATTGAACTGACTGCATGACATCAAAACAACATTTCATTTAAAGGGCACCTTTGATGAAAATCAACTTTGTAAGCTGTTTGGACAGAACTGTGTGTAGGTATAGTGTGTCCACAAATCGGGGTGATAGAAAACCAACTAGTCTCTTTTAAAAAAATTCCTGATGTTAAAATAGGGACCTAATCCCAGTGATTTTGAGGTGCACTGCAACGTGACTTAAGAGTGTGGTTTCCCCCCCATCAAATTGATTGACATGTGCCATGGTTCTATAATAACATGTATACACATTTACACTGAATTTGTTTTTTTTTTGCAAAAATCTGGAATTAAAATATGTGTGACAACTTTCTGTGATTATTTATTACCCGTATATTTATATTTGTTTTATTAAAACAAGCTTTTGTTTGTACTTAATGTAGCAAAAGTGGATTCAGACACGCCTTTAATGCTTTTGCGCCCTGCGCTTCAGACTTTGCACCTAGATCGTTAAAATAGAGCCCGTGTTCTCAGTTTGTTGGTGTTTTTGGAAAGATTGAAAGATATACTTACTTAAGCATTAGTACTTCCTAAACCACCAATACTTCCTATTAAATAGGTTTTATTAATTAATGAATACCAGTATCTAGTAAATAAGATTTAGTATGTAATAAGTTGGTATCTTAAAGAAGCATTAGTAACTAAAAACAACAAAACGCACTTGTTTTGCTAGATAGTTCACCTAATACTTTTTCCACTATTTATTTACCCTTAAATGGTTTGAATAATTCTTGAGTTTCTTTTCTTCTGTTAAACACAAAAGTTTTAAACTGGTTTTCATTGATGTTCATAATAGCACCAAACAATAATAATATAGAAGTCAAGGGCTGACGCATTTCAGAATTATTCAGAACTCAAAACACATTTAAACAAGTGGAAGGCGAGTAAAATGATTTAAATTTCCTGGTGAGCGCTTCCTTTATTGGCCAACGAGTTGCCCCAGGCCTCATGACATTTCTTTTTTCACTTCTTAGGTTTTTGGTTTCATTGCCACAATCGTCTTCGCCCTGGACTTTTATTTCATCTTTAATGAACTGGCCAACTTTCTCAAGGGAGGAGAGTCTAGTGAAGATCCTCCAAACACACAAGGTATTACGGTAGTATTACACTACTGATCAAACGTTTGTCATCTTTATCTGATTTTCATTGCATGATGCTAAAAAATAACACTAAAGCAGCAGAATGATTAGTGAAACTGGTCAGAGGAAGTGTAAGTTTATTGTGGTTTCTTATCAAGGGGGGTTTCAGACTGCAGTAGAAACTCCTGCAGTAGACTTTCAATGTATGCATTAGTTTAGTTAAACAGTATGTGCTAAACTCCCATGCCAAATTCTTTGTTTTGAGAATTCCCCATCTATTTTTTCCTCTGTCTTGCTTAATTTTACTTCAAGAATAACACATTTTTCTTCCTCGCAGATGATGATTCAGACTCTGACTCTGACTAAAGCTGTGATTGTGTCCAGAATCCTTGCGCCTGACCACTACAGTGCCTGAAAACATAAGACAGGCTTTGGTATTACTTTTTATTGTTTGTTCGGAGGTCCTGTACAAACGTTTTGGTCATACTTTTTTGTGGCTTAAATAACACAATCTATTCAAATGTTACATGAACAGTGGAGTTTTCGATATGTGTCCATACAATCTAAGCTCCTCTCATTCGATTTCCCCAAAGCTGTGAATTATTATTATTCCAGAAATGTATAGCTTTACATTAGCCGGTTTTTGGAAAAAAGGACAGTGTTGTGCCACTTATGGTATTCATGCGCTGCCTATAATGGCTTTTGTTTACTTCTAGAATGATAGTAGTAGTTGAGTTTTTACAAAATGTACGAGTGTTTTTCTTTGGGAGCTCAATGTGAGTATGTTTACCAATTGAAACTAATCTGGGAGAATATTTTCTCAATGTACACTCTTTTAAATAGCTTTTTTAAAAAATATGGTGTGATGAAGCCCTTTATTGAGAATACAATAATACTATTTTTAAAGTTTACATGAATTATGAAACGAAAAGGTGGTTGGCTGGCCATGATCGCCTATCTCATTTCTGTAGGTCTACAAATTCTTTTAATGTCAAGTTAATGCCAATGATTTGCCAAAGTACTGCAAAAAACAGGATTTGTCACCATTCTCACCTAGAATTGAACTATTTTTTTGTAGTAGCACTGCTTGGCTATTGAACCTGTACAATAATAAACATGAGCTTCAGCAGTGCTTTTACTATGGTAAAAATATTACTGTATAAGCTTTACTATAGTATCCAAAGGCATGCTGTATGTTAACCACTCTCTGGTGTTTTGTATGAAGAGTGGGTATGCTTTAAGAACTCTTTTGCAAACATGCACTGTCAGATTGACACATTAATAAATCAATTTTGTGCATTGTTTTGTGTAATTGTATATATTTAATGCAGTAACAACAGCATTTTGGGGTTGCAGAATGTAAAGAAGAAAGTGTGAGGTTTGTTAGTGCTGAAATTTGTGGTGTATTTGAGTGGATATAGATTTTACAGGTGCCATAGTATGCATTGATGCATTGTTTTTAACCCTTGTGCATTTTTCAAATGTACTGTCTAAATTTCAGATACATTTTGTTTCAGTTGTTTGGAGAAATATGGTAATAATCCTCAATTATAATCAAAACTGAATGCTTTTTAAAAAATACAGGATTTTAACTCTTTAATTGTTAAATTTATAAATGATGTCCCTGATTTGGTGGAGAGAACACACAAAATTACAAATTTTCATTATAAAAAGTAGTTATGGACTGGATTTTCTTTAACGTTTTATCACAGTCTTGGACATGTGAAAGATTAGTAACCACGTTGTCTTTATTGCATTGTTAGTTTTTGTGCAGTATACAATTTTCATTTTTTATCCCTAATTTACAGTTGGTGGCTATTTTAGCCCCATTGACTTCCATTATAACCACATTTTTCGATTGCAAACCGACACCATTTAATCATGCATTTTTGATTGTTGGTGGTTCTTCCTGTTGAAGGTAAAATGTCTATTTTTACGGATGATCATCAGTTGGCACAATTAACCTTTAAGATAACCCTGTGCAAAAAAAAAAAAAAAAAAGTGTAGTTTATGGATTTTATATGGTGTACCAGCAAATGAAAGTGTGTGTCTGTGACTGAGAATATGAGAGTGACCTTTATGCACTTACCTTGAAGTGCTGAGAAAATCAAATATGCACATCTGGGGTGTGTTCTTCGTAGCTCGCATAATTGATCTAAGATGATTTGTCAGATCCTGGATATTTTAATCTAGATATCTGATCTCTGGCTAATTTGGTTCTCCAAACAAGTTTGTGAATCAGATTAAATGTCTGGATGAACTGATCTGAGATCGCTGCATGTGTTGTGAAGGACTGATCTATCGATCCTCGAAATCATCAGCAATGCAACGATTGGCTGACGGCACAACAGCGTAATGACATCATCTGATTAATATTCAATTATCCATGTGAGCTAAATAACATCAAATTTGTAGTAAACGGTTTGTTAAATATGATACGCAATACCTTTACACCTTGTTGTGGGCTGCATGCTTTACATTTTCATGTGTCAAGAGCAATTTATTTAGTTTTATAGTTAGAACGGGTTTTCCTTATTATAGTAGTATTATTGTAGCTGGTTTTTTAATCAGTGTAAGCTAAAGAATAACTGGTTGTTTAGGGAAAAAAAAAAAAAAAAAATATATATATATATATATATATATATATATATATATATATATATATATATACACACAGTTGAAGTCAGAATTATTAGCCCCCCTAAATTATTAGACCGCTTGTTTATTTTTTTTCCCCCAAATTGTTTTTAAGGGAGAGAAGATTTTTTTCGACACATTTCTAAACATAGTAATTTTAATAACTCATTTCTAATAACTGATCTATTTTATCTTTACCATGATGACTGTAAATAATATTTTACTAGATATTTTTAAGACACTTCTATACAGCTTAAAGTGACATTTAAAGGCTTAACTAGGTTAATTAGGTTCACTAGGCAGGTTACGGTAATTAGGCAAGTTATTCTATAATGATGGTTTGTTCTGTAGATTATCGAGAAAAAATATAGCTTAAAGGTGCTACTAATTTTGTCCCTAAAATGGTTCATAAAAAATTCAAAACTGCTTTTATTCTAGCCGAGATAAAACAAATAAGACTTTCTCCAGAAGAAAAAAATATTATCAGACATACTGTGAAAATGTCCTTGCTCTGTTAAACATCATTTGGAAAAAATTTAAAAAAGAAGAAAAAAAATTGAAGGGGGCTAATAATTCTGACCTCAACTGTGTGTATGTATATGTGTATATGTGTGTGTCTATATATTTATATATATATATATATAGATAGATAGATAGATAGATAGATAGATAGATAGATAGATAGATAGATAGATAGATAGATAGATAGATAGATAGATAGATAGATAGATAGATAGATAGATAGATAGATAGATAGATAGATAAAAATTTTTTACTATTTTCCCAAGTGTATATAACTACTACTGTAAGAAAATATCAGAATTTGGTACATACTTTCTGTATTACTATGACAACAATAGAGCACCTTTGAAGTGTGGTGGAACCGGCAGTTGACAAATCTGCAGCAACTGCGAGATGCTATCATTAAAATATCGATCAAATTCTTAGAGGAATATTTCCAGTATTTTGTTGAATCTATGCAATGAAGGATTAAGGCAGTTCTGAAGGCAAAAGGGGTCCAACCCGGTACTAGGAAAGTGTACCTAATAAAATGGCCAGATATGTAGAAAGTAGTAAAAAAAAAAGTTTAATCTAACTAGTAAACTGTCATTGTTTAGTCTGTTTTTCAAAGCAGTTTTACACAGGATTTACACGAGAACGAAGAAATGAGTTGGAGCCCTCTAGGAATTGAGTTTGAGACCATTGCTATAGATATATCCAGATTCTCACTCATACATTTAAATACGTACACCAAAGCAGAAACGCTTTTTTATTTTAATTCATCAATCAACAGTTTATTAAAATCCATTTATTTGAGGAAAAGATTGCCATCACAAATATGTTCAAACAATTAGCATTTTGTAAGTCTATGCACAAGTCCATAAATACAAAAATACAATTTATAGCACTGTTACATGGAATAAAACATTGTGTTCTTGAATACAGGAAATATCGCTACAATCATTATCAAAATTTGAGTCCCTCAAAATATCAACTTACCTCCTTTTGAAATACACAATTGATCTGCGAGTTAAAGATACAGTCCAAGCCATACGGTCAAAATAAGCAATTATTTTGATGCTAAAGTCTTCCAAGATGAAGTTTAGCACAGAGTCAAAGCACAAAGACATTATTAAAGCATACGCCCATAGTATTGCTTTTAAAACAGAAAAAAACATCATCTGACTTCAGCACATTAATGCAAAGTCCTTCATTAAGATGTTAATCATTCTTTTTGATTGTCTTTTCAAGCTCACACAGTGTTGATCAATGTCTATAATAAGTACACAATTCAAAAATACTTCATTTCATTTCAACATTGGTCAGACGTAAAAGAGATTTTTCATTTAAGAACTTCAGAAAGTAAGACTCTAGTGTGGATACAAGTGAATATTATGAATCGCCATTACTAGGGAAAAATGTACAATTGAAAAATGCAATCCCCCGGTTTTGTTCAATGACACTCATTTAAAAAGATTCATTAGAGGCTCAATATGCTCTCATACTGACCCAAGTTCAGTTCCTTCAGTTGAATTTCGAATTTTCTCGACTGTTTGAGCGTTTTGACCAGCCAAGCCTCTAAAATTAAGGCACACTGAAAAAAATTATAAAGTTTAGCTAAAGCATTCATATACTGCTTTAATTACAGTCTATTAGTGTCAGTCATAAAAATTCGATAACACAGGGACCCTTCATAAACAATATCTACACCTTCAAAAACTGCTTCAGTCGATATATACAGATAACTGGACGGTACAAAATGGATTACAGAAATAACCACACACACTGGAAAAAATCGATCAATCAATAAACTATGCACACACAATTTATCATTTAAACAGCTCATAATTAAAGATTATTATCTAAAACCTTTAGAAAACTCACACCCCCTACACCCACCAACACACGCCGATTTTGAAAGCTGTTGCTGTGAGTTTTAACACAGAGTCACATTCACAAGGTGAAATACCACATTTGGTACCAAACGTAGTGACTAAAGCTGTAGTATTACAAAATAATAATAATAATATTAAAAATAAATACTGGTGCTACTAACAGTTAACCATTTACTGACATGTTTGATAAGGGAATATTAATACCCCCAGTTTTGCTCATAAACAAAAATCCTCCTTCCATTTCAGTCAGAAAGTTTACGTAAAGGGATAGTTCACCCAAAAATGAAAATTACCTCATCTATCTATCTATCTATCTATCTATCTATCTATCTATCTATCTATCTATCTATCTATCTATCTATCTATCTATCTATCTATCTATCTATCTATCTATCTATCTATCTATCTATCTATCTATCTATCTATCTATCTATCTATCTATCTATCTATCTATCTATCTATCTATCTATCTATCTATCTATCTACCTGTCTGTCTGTCTGTCTGTCTGTCTGTCTGTCTGTCTGTCTGCCTGTCTGTCTGTCTGTCTGTCTAATTTTCATTTATGGGTGAACTATCCCTTTAAGGATGTGTTTACACTTAATGGATTTTGGTCCAACAAATTCTGGTCTAATTGCTCAGTCAATGAAGTTCATTTGAAAAAATATATGAACAAATCCATCGAGACCGCTTAAAAAATGGATCTGAACCCACTTTTAATTGAACGCAGTATAGACTAAATACGACTAAAAGAAAAACAGGACATGATGTCATGTTACAGTTTAAAACAGGGATTGGAAATGCTTCTAACACGTAGATCTTGGTTTGTTTCTGTGTTGGAGAAATGTTTGCTGCTGTTTTGACATTTTACACATTTTGTAAGGCCTTCATGAGCTCTCATGAGCATACATTACACACAGCATTGTATTGGATGTTCAGAAAAGATCTGTAATAAAAATGTATATTGTACAAAAGCTAGCGAGGACATTTAATGTTTTTATTTATTTATTCAAAGACTGGGTGGAAAATGTAGACGACAGATAAGTTAAATCTAAAGACTGTATTTGAAGCTGCTCTCAAGCTATTAAAGTGTTTCTCAGTGGCTTTGATGCACTTTTCACTATTTACATTGCTTTCATACAGCTCTCTACTGTTTTATAACATTATCATTTGCTTATGTCATGTCAGTCAAAATGAACTCAACTTATGAATGCTGAATAGTCATTCCATATAAACATAATAGTCCTCATTTCATTACTTGAGTCATCACATACAAAAATGTTGAAGTAGTTGTTAAAATCTGTCAAGCTAATTTTATAAAAGGATTTCTCCTGAAAATGTCTTAAAAACTGAACAATTTCATGAATGACTTACAGACTTATGTGTGTTGTAGGTTCAGTTCCAACATGTACTGCAATATTGTTTATAGTTGTGCACAGCTCTGCCCAAAGAAGGTTTATGTTTGTTGTAAATAAGGGTGTGTTTATTCTTTTGCACAATGCTGTGAATAAATTAGGATTGTGAAGAGCAAATGCGGTAAACATGTGAAACATACATATTCAGTGTCTTGTACTCAGATACCTCACTAAATGCAGTGATGTCTAACTTTACTGTAGTTTTGTCAAATGGCTGTGCAAATAGTATACAGTGCTGTCCTGAGCATTTTCAGAAAGTGTCAACAAAATCTGACTTTTTAGCATTAGAAAAACTTCACAGAGTAAACTGTCATCATGAAAACAGGACATCTTGTTCATGAACAATGGTGTCAGGACTTTTCATCTTGATGACTGACTTTTTCATTGACATGAATACCTGCGTTTGAGCAATGAGCTCTTCAGTTTGAGCAAGTGACACACTTTTGCAGGTTATCAACTAGGTTTTGCAGTTATTGTTTTGAGAAAAGCATTAACTGTTGTGCAAATGTAAATAGTGTTGTGAGAAATGCAAAGCCACAGAGAAAAACTAAATATGGGACAGAGATCAATTATAGGACAAGTCACGCAAACTTATTTTATCTATTTATTTATTTAGTTTTAATCTGAGGTAAATTATGCTTTGTTGTTCTCATAATGCGGCTATTAAAGTCACTTAACTTTAGCAAATCTAAAATCTTTCAGAAATAAATCAGTTTTTCCATTCATCACGTTATGGAAAATCAGCTTTTAGGACAGGAAATGTGATAATTGGCTTAAAGTTGGAACACTGTTTTCTGTCAGTCTCTTACATTATTCTGGAGACATTCTGGAGTTTCTGTATAGTTCTTCTGTATAGTGCACTGATTTTTTTTCTGTTGATGTACTGGTGTGCTTAGGGACAGTGAGTACGTTTACATGGACACCAAGAATCCAATTTTAATGCGATTAAGACAATACTCTGATTAAGAGTCGACCATGTAAATAGCAATGTTTGATTCATTTAATCCGGTTATAATTGAACTAAACAGAAATCAGATAAAGAAATGAGGAGTATACCTATTTTAGTCGCATTATTAAAGTGCAGTACAGACATGTAAACACCACAACCAAACTATTACCATCATGTCTGGTTTTTCATCACATTTTACGACAGGATAATCTATACACACATGGCTGTTTGACACGATTCTTTGCAACTATCGAGTCAGGACCACAGACACCTGCATCACGAAATGCGGAAGTTTTTTTTCCATACGGCGTGCGGTATCAAACACCATTAAAACACTCGTCCGGCAGTTCATACTCACATCCAATATCTCTTTTGTCACAGGGGCATGCAAGAAATGTTCCTGAATGAAAGTAAAAGTGCCAAACTACAGTTAAAGTTGACAAATTAAAAATGATGATGACATCCAGAGGAAATGTGGATGGGGCGGTGATGCAATGATGTTAATTGAATTATTTGCTATAACATGTAAAACAGGATCATGAAAGGAACATTCAAAAAGCAGCTCATGTAAACACCTTAATCATAATATTGTCTTATTCAGATTAAGGCAAATAATTTGATTACTGATGTCCATGTAAATGTAGTCTTTGTCATATTAAATGGCCCAGTTTTGGCTAAGCTGTAGCTGTCCCTGCTGAAAAATCCAGCTTAAACCAGCCTAGGCTGGTTGGCTGGTTTTAGCTGGTCGACCAGGCTGGTTTTAGAGGGGTTTTGGCCACTTCCAGGCTGGTTTCCAGCCATTTCCAGCCTAGTCTTAGCTGGTCAGGCTGGAAAATCACCAGCCAAATCCAGCTAAAACCAGCTTGACCAGCCTGGTTTAAGTTGGATATAGCTGGTTTTGGCTGGACTCCCAGCTTGGCTAGGCTGGTCAAGCTGGTTTTAGCTGGTCATCTCCCAGCCTGACCAGCTAAGACCAGGCTGGAAATGGCTGGAAACCATCCTGGAAGTGGCCAAAACCCCTCTAAAACCAGCCTGGTCGACCAGCTAAAACCAGCTAACCAGCCTAGGCTGGTTTAAGCTGGATTTTTCAGCTGGGGTAGGATGGATGTTGTGTTCACATGACGTCTCCAGACCAACAAATTCCTAAACATTCGGCTGATTATCAGTTCAGGCGTTTTATGAGAAGTTCCTGACTTATTTTTGTTTAATGCTGTGTGTTGTTGTTCATTCGAGATTTAATGCAGCTGGAAAAGGTATCCACCACATAATACATATACCAGAGTAGCTGGCGATTCATTCCGCTGTGGCGACCCCTGAAATTTTAGGTACTGAGCTGAAGGAAGTTGAGTGAGATTTTATTCTCTGAATTATAAGACCTGCCGAAGATCAGGAGATTAAGACAAGGATTCCATGTCCTGATATGGACATGTGAAATCTAATAGGATGTTCCAGCTTTTTCACAAGACCGTGTGTCATTAAAACACATCAGTTTTTTTTTTTTAGCTTTGGATTCGGATTTTTAAATTGACCCTGTGACTGCTGAACAAACCAAGACTCCAAACCCAATCTTTTTTTGATCAGGACTAAACAAACAAAAAAGCAAAACAAACTGCAAGTGTGAACACCCCTGAAATCACCCTACAAATCAGGATTGTTTTTTGATCTGACACAACGTCCACACAGTTGTGCTGCTTCTTACAGGCAGCCGGGAGATGGAGCTAAGCTTAAAAGCCTTCAATCGGTGACTCTCAGCTTCCTCCGTTTTATTGCAGCCATTATTAGCCATTTGGGAGCAGTTCGGGAGCGCAGTTTCAGTCAATAATTATCCAGATCATGGTAAGGTAAAGCCCTTAATTAGCGGAAAGATACAGTATTTAACTGAGGATGGCCTGAGGCTGCTGAAGATGCCAGAGGTTTGTTCATCCTGAATAGCCAGTCATCAGACTCCATCACTAAGACATGAAAGCACACACTGCAACATGTGATCTTTACTGTAGCTCAGGCCGAGACTCCACCTCTCCACGAGATGCTGTCCTGGCCCGGATGTACTCGCTGGTCTGCATGGGTCCGTCCCGAGTGTCCCCAAGGCGCCATCGCCGTGATGCCAAAAACGTGTTCAGGGCATACACTGCCATCACCAGGAACCCGAAAATCTGCAGATGAACGACATTAGATATATCTTTACATTCATATGGACTGTTTTAACGTCAAACAATTCATGTTAAATTAACGGTTTATGCTAAAATACAACTTTGGTTAATCTTTGAAAGAGATGATCCTAAACACTGAGGACTTCGAGGACAACACCTCCACTTAATACACAAATACACTTCATTAAACATGTACACATAGACATCACCTAGTGTATACGCAATAAAATTGCAGGTTAACTGTGTTTATATAATAACTTTGATTGTAACTTTAATTTATTCTAATTGTAATTCAATAATGTGCACCTGATGTAAAGCTGCTTTGAAACAATAGCTACTGTAGAAAGAGCTATACAAATAGCGTTGAACTGAATTGAAACAAAATCCTCACAATGCATTCATTGTTTTGGCATTTCAATTCTGTTCTGACATGAATAATCTCTGTATTGTCATAAACTTTTAATATTTATAAATCAAATCAATATTTAATCTGATCATAAATATCTATCAGTAAATTCTGTCCACATAAATACTTTTACACTGATTTAACTTTTGACACCTAATGGTGCTTTAAGCATCCTGAAATGATTAGATCTTTTAAATGTGCAAGAGTATATAATAAAAGAGATGTATTTGGGGTTTTTCAAAGCAATTGCAAAGCTTTCCTTTATTACATTTACCTATTTGTTTGTTTGTTTGATTGATTGATTGATTGATTGATTGATTGATTGATTGATTGAGATTTTTTTGGACGTATTCAGGTTCATAACAGACTTAAATGCATCATGAGGGTTTAAAATGTTTTTAAAGAACCTGAGAGATTTCCATCCCACCATTGGAATTCTAAATGACCAAAACCTAAATGATCCCAAAATGTTCACGGAACAAATAAATACTAATGTAGAGCAGGGGTGCTCTAACATATTCTTATAAACGGCCAAAACCAAACTTGACTGAGGGCTGTGGGCTGAAGTTAAATATACCAAACTGTATTACACTCAAGTTTGCCATCAGTAATTTATTCAATTATTCTTTCATTCATTCATTCATTTTCTTTTCGACTTAGTCCTTTTATTAATCTGTGTTTGCCACAGCGGAATGAACCGTCAAGGTATTCAGCATATGTTTTACGCAGCCGAGGCCTTTCCAGCTGCAACCCATCACTGGGAAACATTCAAGTACACTCATTCACACCCATACACTACAGACGATTTAGCCTACCAAATTCCCCTATACCGCATGTTTTTGGACTTGTGGGGGAAACCGAAGCACCCGGAGGAAACCCACGCGTACACGGAGAGAATATGCAACTGACCCAGCCGAGGCTCGAACCAGCGAATTTCTTGCTGTGAGGCGAACGTGCTACCCACTGCGTCACCGTGCAGCCACTTGATTTATTTGCTAATATTTAAAATAACTAGAAAACATTGCTTTAAAACATATAAGTTATTGATGCAGTATCATTTTTGACATTTTATAATGAACTTAAAATAGTAAACATTCCCAATTATATCACAATGGAGTTCAATACTGAATACACTAGTAAAGCTGCTCACTAATTTGCTCACTAATGTCTTGTGCATTGTCCTCTGTCTGTCAACTGACAGTATTAAAAGTGATTTATTTGCAACATTGTATTGAAACATTAAATTTTTGTAGCAGACATTATTTGAGCTTATTTGAACAAAGAAACTAAAGGTTATGTTAAATTTGAAATGGCAGTCTCTGTCACTGGCATTCGCCCCAACTACCCATCATTTTCCCTCTCTTTTCAGATGGGCTGATGGGTATATTTTCACATGGTTGATAAAACTTCTTCGATTCACATGGATATATTTTTATCTTTCTTTAGTTTTAAATCTCTTAGATCAACCACTCAGATCACTAAAAATATCTTGGGTCGAAAAAGCATAACAAAGGCTTTACTTTCTTCGTCAGCTAAGGAAGTTTAACCTTCCAAAGGAGCTGCTGAAAAAGTTCTACATTTCCATCATTGAATCAGTCATCTACTCGTCAATAACTGTCTGGTTTAGCTCAGCGACCACATCTGACCTCCGAAGACTATGTAGAATAGTTCGGACTGCTGAGCGAATCACTGGTACAACCTTCCTTACTCCAAGACTGTAACCCCCTAAGAACTGTACTTATCCAGAAAGAGCAGAAGGACTGCCAAAATCACTCTGGACCCCTCACACCCAGCACACTGCCTCTTTGAACTGTTACCTTCTGGTTGACAATACAGAGCACTGCGCACCAGAACAGCCCAACACAGACACAGTTTCTTCCCCCAGGGAATCCATCTCATGAATACTTGATGATAATAATTGTGGAACATCACTACTTGCTATACACTTTTTATACACATATACACTTATTTAACAACACACTTTACATGACAATTTGCACATAACAGCTGCACATATAATGTTGTATATAGTAATTACATACACTTGTAAATTTGTATATTAGCATTCCCTACTTAATTCTATTTTTAAAATATATTTATTATCTGCTTTTCGTCCTGTCTCTGTAATTCTGTTGCACTGTAGAAGCTCTGCCACAAAAACAAATTCCTCGTATGTGCGAACATACCTGGCGATAAAGCTCTTTCGGATTCTGATTAATTAACCAAATAAGTGTTTATTTCAGTGAGTTTGGAATACCATGAGAGAATTTATTTAAAAGTTACGTCTTTTACATTTTATATAGCATTATATATCTTATATTTATATCCAATGCTATACTATACGCTATCAAATATGTTTTAAAAATAAATGTCAATGGCATCACAGAGGGGCAGTGGGTAGCACGATCACCTTACAGCAAGAAGGTCACTGGTTTGAGCTGGTTCGGCTGGGTTGGTTGGCATTTCTGTGTGGACTTTGCATGTTCTCCCAGTGTTTGCGTGGGTTTCCTCGAAGTGCTCTGGTTCTCCCCACAGTCCAAAGACTTGCGCTATGGGTTAATTGAATAAGCTAAATTGTCCGTACTGTATTGTATGTGTTGGTGAATGAGAGTGTATGGGTGTTTTCCAGTGATAAGTTGCAGCTGGAAGGGCATCCGCTGCGTAAAACAGTATGCTGGATAAGTTAGCGGTTCATTTCACCGTAGCGATCCCAAATTAATGAAGGAACTAAGCTGAAAAGAAAATGAAAGTAAATGGCAAAATTAAATGGGCAAGGTTGAAAAAAGCTAATTCTCTCTTCCTCTCTGTCTGACAGGCTGAGAGAGCTGCAGGAATTCAGCAGGGCCCTGTGCTTCAGCAAAACCCCCGGGTGTTAAAGTGGTTTCCCACTGAGAACATCTGTACTATAAAACACTCAGCAAAAATCCACAGCCTCAAGACTTCCAGGGTGTCGCTGGATATTGTGCTGATCTCTGGTAATTCTCCAAATGACTACATTTTAAAAGTCAGGATTAGAGGAAGAGAATCGGAGCCTTGTTTAGCATCGCTAGAAAATTTCCCTTCTACTTTTCGTCACTGAATCATCTGCTAGAAACCTCTTCACAGCCAAAAACGAGAGGTCCAAAAACACACACACTAATGGGAAAGGTATGTGTGTGTGAGATGTTTATGGTGGCTTTGGTTATAATACAGTGTAATGAGCAGGACCAGATGGAAGCAGTAGTACTTTCTTGACTTTTTCTGTGCTTATTTTTGGGGAAAATCAGGAGATTTCTTTGAGGAAACAAAGAGAAAACGATTTTTTAACAAAGTGCAGGAAATCAAACAGAAGTTTATTTAATATAAGCATATCAATTGCAAGAGGACAGGACAAGACAGTGCTTTTCTTTCTTTCTTTCCTTGTAAACAGATGAGTTTAACAAAAGAACATATAGACGATTAACAATAGGTTGCTTTTACATGACGTCATTAATGTCACGCAAGATTCAGATGGATGGCGGGTCTCTTCTACATACAGTAGGAACTGAAATCAGAATATCAAAATGTTTCTGTTTTGTGTTGCTTATAATTGTTTAAATCAGCCAAAATAATAAATGCTAAACAGCTTTAATAAACTTTTTGCTCACAAAGATGGGAAGCTCAAGAAACTGGCTAAAAAACAGAAGAAAAGACAGCTCAGCTGTAATAAACATTCAGTCAATACATACATGTGTACACAATAATTTGTTGGACCACCAATAAGGATTATATATAGGCCTATATATATATATATATATAAGGTTATGTGTATAAATATTAGGGGGGCAAAAAGTATCGTCCCGTTGTTCTCTACGGTTCATGCAGCCCTGCGATTCAGAATATGCATTATAAATATTGGTTTGTTAATAAAAACAATTGCAACGAAGCAGTTCCGCCCTTGTACATTTCCAATTACCTCTCACGCTCATTGCATGTGCGCAGAGGAAGACCTGTCCAACCACCTCTTGGTATGTAAATCTGTTGTTGACATCACGTTTCCTCCTGTGTCATGTCGGGAAATTTCAGCTTATTTTCTTAATTTATTTGAACATACAAAAGGCCCTACTTTTATTTAATTAATGCGAGAACATGCAAATCTACAGTCATATGTGTGAAGCTGTTACATTGTCAGGTGTTTGTTAAGTATGTTTATTGTTGACATTTTCATATACTTTTACTATGAGGTAGAAATGGCTTTCCAGAACTTATGTTAAATAGGCTGAAATGAAGCTGAAATACAATCAAATTAGCTCAAATAATGAACCAAAACGAGCACAAGGTTGATGTGTGACTAAATTGTGTGGATCTAGTAAACCGCAACGTGTCCAGGACTCTCTCCGGGAACAGATGTTTTTTTTTTTTCAGCCACATGAGGGCAGCAGAGCCACGTGTGATCAGGGCTTAAATCACTTACACTCGACATATGAATTCAGGGACGTGAAATAAAGAGCTGAGTAAGACTGATATTTACCACAGCTGCAATCTCTGCTCCTGACTGATGGTTGAGAGCTGCCAAAACCACTGAAGCCAGAAAGAAGAAAAAGGTGCTGGTGGCAGTGTTGATTAAATCCTGCAAATGCGAGGAAGAGAGAGAATGTGATTATTATATTAACTACAGAACATGCATTACTGTGCAAACTGTGTCCATTAGGCAGAACAACATTTCTAAACTCTCTCACACAAACACGTACATACATACAGTGCTCAGCATAACGGAGTACAGCCCATTTTGAAAATTAATATTTTTCTCCATTCCTCAGTGAACATAGGCAGTGAATGTTTTTGGTGAATTTGAACAAAACAGATTAAACATATATATATATATATATATATATATATATATATATATATATATATATATATATATATATATATATATATATATATATATATATATATATATATATATATATATATATATACACACACACACACACACACACACACACATATATATATATATATATATATACACACACACACACACACACACACACACATATATATATATATATATATATATATATATATATATATATATATATATATATATTTTTGTCACCAAACATTCAGAAATTGAAAGATAAAACATTTCAACATTTTTTTAAAAAATATAAATTTGACTGTACTTGTTTTTGGACCATTATTGTAAGTTATTTTGTTAGATAAGCTCCAGATTTGGCTTCAGTACTGACTGATCTAATGTATTTGCACAAATATAATATTGTAAAGCTTCCTATTAAAAATATGAATTTAAAAGAGAGATTTGTGAGGGGTGTATGCATATATGCTGAGCACTGTATGCACATTTCTTTGTGTGGGTTTTAAAGAGAACATTTAAATTGAGTCATTATTTACTCTCCCTCAAGAGGCTCTAAAACAGAGGTGCCCAAAGTAGGGCCCGCAGGCCAAAATTGACTCATTGTAACCTTTGATTTGGCCCACCATCCCATGACAGAATAAAGTGAGAATGAGGGAGACAATTGGGGCATTTTATTGCTGAGCTAAAAAAAAAAAAAAAGAAAAGAAAACTAAAATTTAATGATAATTATTCAGATTTTTAAAAATGTAAATACCATCACTGGACGGATAGAGGACTGTGCAGAAGACAAATAAAGGCAAAAACTAGTCTATTTCAATTCTGTTATATGGGATTGCTTTTGTTTTTACTTTAAAACGATTATTATAAAATGTAAACAATACTGTATTAGTTAACAAAGTAATGTTTTCTAGTTATTTTTAAATCGTATTAAATACATTACCAATGGCAAATATATTTACCTCTTGCCCAATACCCTCTAATTTGTTTTTTGGCCATTGATAAGAAAAAGTTTATATATATATATATATATATATATATATATATATATATATATATATATATATATATATATATATATATATATATATATATATATATATAGTGATTTCTCAATCAAAATCTGGGTATTTATTTATTTTCATGTTGATAATTATACTACATTTCGCATTGTGTTTGCACCTTGACTGATTTAGTTTAGTTTGTTTATTTATAAAGCACAATAAAACAATTGTTGTTGACCATTGTGCTGTACAATCCTAAAAGCAAATGATCAAAAACAGACAGCAACAGATAAAACAATATAGAATACATCCAACATACCACACTGCACTGCATCAACGATAAATAACAAGATACTAGATAGGTACAAAAGGATCCATTTTCTCCCAATTTAAAAGCTCTTTCTTGGAGGTGTAGTTTAAGTTTACCTCTGATTCAAAAATCTATCGGAAATTGTTCTAATGGACATAGGTAGCCCGTTCCACATTTTAGGACCTACAACAGATAAAGCTCGATCTCCTTTTTTCTTCAATTTGGATTTGGGAACAACAAGCATTTTCTTGTTCGATGACCTTAAACATCTGACAGATAATTTAACAGTAATAAGATTAAAGAGATAAGTCAGAGCCTGGCCATTTAATAACTTGATAACATACATCAAAATTAAATTTCAATTCTAAAACATATCGGCAACCCATTTAGGGAGCACAGGATAGAAGTAATGAGTTCAAACTTGCAGGTGCCTGTAAAAACCCTATAGCGGCTGCATTTTGGAACACTTGAAGATAATGTATATAGGACTGGCCAACACCCACAAAAACTGTACAGTCCAACCGTGATGATATAAAGGCATGGAATAATCTCTCGAATTCCACACGAACAAAAAAAGTCTTTCACTTTGGCTAATAATCTTAACTTGAAAAAACAAGATTTAAATACTGCATTTACCTGTTTGTCAAATAGAAGGGCGGAAACCAGGAGAAAACCTAGATTTATTTTAAGTTAATAGTTTACAATAAAATCAATAGCAATACTAAGCTCAAATCCTATATATAAATATTCTTTCCAGTGACATTCTGAATATACACAGAGTGTAACAGCTTGTCTGTGCAAAGTTGCAGACAGCAAATGTCCAGTAAGTAACACAGCTCAGAGAACTGAATGCTAATCAAAACTCTATAAACTTCATACTTTATAAGAACCACACACAGCATTTAGTAGTCCCACATGCAAACACAATCTTTAAATATGTCTGTGTGCAAGCTTGTGTTCTAGACTACACACAGACCTTTATTTGGTAACTTTAATATGGTCATAAAGTCATTCATTTACAGTCATGAGGTGATGGTTGAGGATTGGCAGAGATATGTGAATCTCTTTCTCCTGCTATGACAGTTTTCCCTCCCCCTACTATTAATCCACCCACCATATTTAACGATAACATCACAGTTTACAGTTTTAAAACGTTCACAAATCAAACTGGAGGCTTTGAGGAGCGAGTGTGGATGAGCCGAGCCAGTTGGAGACTCTGAAAGGAGGCCAGATCCTCCAGCAGCTACTTCTCCTGAGTCTGCAATGGATGAGGCTTGTGCTGTGGCTCAGTGGGGGGTGAAATGTTACAAGCTCTTCAAAGCACATCCCAAACTGAACCTCACTGACTGGCACCACAGATTTCACATCACAGGCCGACGCGGAGCGAGCCGCTGACTTTGAAGTCTCCAGGAGGAACACAGGCCCCGTTTACACTAGTGCGTTTTAGTTTGAAAACGCATAAGTTTTGCTACGGTTACGCCATCCGTCCACACTACGCCGGAGTTCTCGAGCGCCGAAAACGGAGCGTTTCGAAAACGCTGGAGAGGCCGTTTTCATTCTAAAACGCTGCTGCTCCGTCTCAGTGTGGATGGGGAAAGACGGAGACATCTGAAAACGGAGGCGGGGCTGCAAACGTTCGCCTATCTGATTGGGGCTTTTCCTCAATATTAAGTAGCCCACACACAGTTCAGTCACGCATCCTCTTATTGTAAGTTAAGACTTCGCAAGTTTGATCAGCTGCAGTCTCCCCCTTCTCAGTTTGATATGGAAAACATACCGAGGACACGGGTAAATCTTCAAAGGGAACAGTGTACTTTATAACTTCATTCACATCACCTTGGCTACGTTGTTTCACTTTCTCAACAATAAAATGTAAACATGATTTAAGGAACTGCCTATTTTCTTTTTAATATTAGCAACTTAACAGACAGCAGAAATGTTGAGGCGTCGTGCTGCATATATGAGCGTCATCTTCACTGTTTGGATATTTATAACAAAACGGAGCCTATAACAACTGCCTCCTTTCAATTTCAGTGAAAATACGAAACGCACCCTCTCTTTTGCTGAATATCAGTTTTAATAATCGATACTTATAAAAGTATAACATACAATAAGTTTATACATTGTAGGAAATAAAGGCAAGCGATCAGTCAATGTACCTGGATTAATCATTAACTTATCTTTGCGCTTAACCAAAACATGTTACCCGTGAACAAGTAACTTAATAGATTACAATGATCAAAGTCAGGGAATTGGCCTATGTCGTTAGATAAAGACAACAAGATGAATGAAATATCACGTTTAGCAAATATAGGGAGATTAGATCCAGCGGGAGATGCTTGATGAGCAGTCCGACAAGCAGAGCTCTCGTCTGGGTAGAAATGCTGGAGCGCTTGCCCGAGAGTGTGTGTGTGGTCACGTGATGTGCGTTTTCAGCGTTTTGGTGTGGACGGAGAGCTGTTCAGAAACGCTGGGTAAAACGCGAGTGTGGACGCGGATCGTTTTCATTCTACAACGCCGTTTCAAAACTAAAACGCACTAGTGTAAACGGGGCCACAGACTGTCTGCTCTCGGCTTTAGGCAGTAGACGCTGGTGGACAGCAGGAAGAGGAAAGAGAATTACCTTGTGTGATATGGGCACTAATGTTCTCCTAAATAGCACAGAAGTGTTTTCACTGAAAACCTATGCACAAAGAGAAACTTTTACTAAAGTGTTCAGCTGAGAGTAAGGGCAAGGTTGACCTCTTTGCTTTGTGTGATATCAGCATGATAACTAACTATGCATACAATGATTGGTAGATGGGGAGGAGCGGAGTCTTTGCCGTACTCACACTATGTACAGTTGCCTCGAACCGGGCCAAAGCACGCTTGAGGAGGTCTGCTGAAGGTGCGCAGCTGTCGTGCAGTGAGGGGTTTGCGTATTTAATACACAGCGGCAGTTTGTGTTCACTGAACAGTAAGAATGATTAATAAATCCATATAAAACAGTCCCTTAAAAGTTACGTCTCGCTTTCAGTTTCGGGCTGAAAGCCCAAGTGAACCGTGCTCAGGCCCACCTCTTCCAACCGGGCCAGGGCCGGCCAAGTGAACCGTGCTTGAGCCCGATTCAGCGCACTCACACTTCTCAAACAATCCATGAAACGGGCCTGGGCACGGTATAGATGGCGTTGTGTGAGTAGGCCGTTTGTCAGAGATTAGGGCCCCATTTACACTGATATGTTTTTGTTTTAAAACAGCATTTAAGAATAAAAACATTTAGAATTATGCAGCTAAACGATGCTTCAAGAGTTTTGGTGTCAGTAAAGTTGCTAATATTAAAATAAAAATAGGCAGTTCCTTATGACATGTTTTCTTTTTATTGTTAAGATAGTGAAACAGCATAGCCAGAGTCATATGAATGAGGTTTTAAAGTACCCTGTTCCCTTTGAAGATTTACCTGACGTGTCCCCGGGAGTTTGTTTTCTATATCAAACTTGCAAAGTCTGAACTTACAAGGAGAGGATGCAGGACTGAACTGTGTGTAGACTACTTAATATTGAGGAAAAAGCCCCAATCAGAAAAATGTTTGTAGCCACGCCTCCGTTTTCTGATGTCTCCGTTTACCCCCATCCACACTGAGATGGAGCAACAGCGTTTTAAAACCAAAACGGCCTCTCCAGCATTTTCAAAACACTCCATTTTCAGGGCTCGAAAACTCCGGCGTAGTGTGGACAGATGGCGTAACCACAGCAAAACTTATGCGTTTTAAAACTAAAACGTATTAGTTTAAACGGGGTCTAATTCATGGAACTATAGTGCAATATTATAGATCATTTTGAGGGATGTACACAAAAACAATGTATTTCTTGTTTTACATTTTTAATTTCTACAGCTTCTGAGAATCCAGAAAGAGCCACATTATCATAAATAATGTTATGATAGCTGTTTTAACATTGACCGCGCATTCACAAGAGGCTTCAGCGTTAACGCTTGACCGAGGGCATTTTTGAAGTTGACACGATCATCATAGCAGTGTCAGCCAATGAAATTAGTCTGCAATCGGCTACTGTCTGAGCTGGGGTATTTGCATAAAGCGATCTGAGTGGCTGACTTTTCCCATGACGCTTGAAAAGTTGAGAAATTCCCAGCTTCTGCAGTGAGTAATGCCGCTGAATCAGCACTGACGGATGGACAATTCAGTTCGGCAACCCATTCAAGTGAGTTATGATCGAACTGACTCCTATTACAGTTATGAAATACTTGGACAACAAGCAGGAAATGTTCATGGGCCAATGGCATGTCCACATTGAAATATTCTATACTGCCACATTCAAATAAATAATTTGTCGCTTGTTTTTAATGTTTTGGGTAATGCATTACAGTAATGTGAGTTTTGTCATGATTTCGGCACAATTTCCTTGACGTAGGGTGTCATGGGGAATAATAAATCACGAATGGGCATTGTGACAGAAGATTTCTCGTTTCTTCTAGTGTAATGTGGCATTATTCAAGACAACCAATAGTGTGTCTGTGACGCCTCACGACACCATCGCAGAAAATCTAGCATGTTTAATTTTCTTTCCCATTCCTCACGATGAGTTCCGTCACGTGGGTGACACTGGGCAATAAAAGTACATCATTTGTCAGTTAAATCTGCAGGTGATGGCAAAAATCCGCAGGTCAGGTATTAAAACAAAATTATGGGTGAGTCATGGATGTATAAGTTGCAAACTACGTTCCCCAAATTATTAAAGCGCTTTAAGCAATTTTATCTGACAGACGGGCACAAATATGCAGACATTTTCATTCTCACGAGTTTCTGAGTTCTCTCAGCCTTCTGACTGAGTTTGTTATTCTGAGGTAATCTGGAAACACGTTCAGTGCTGCTAATACATTGTAAAAGGCTGTCTTGCTTATTCAAATTACTTGATTAAACAAATTAAATTGAAAATCACTGGCAAATGATGTTTTTTTTTCATTTAATATAGGTTTTTGTGAATGTTTCTCTTTAATTTTATTTAGGCTAGATTTTATTTTATTTAACAAACCCGTTTGTGCTTTTGCGCTGAAACATATAGCCAAAATAAAACAATTAAGACTTTCTTCAGAAGAAAAATTATTGTCAGACACACTGTGATAATTTCTCTGTAAAACATTATTTGGGAAATATTTAAAAAAGAAAAAAACAAAAAAACAAAGGGGGGTTAATAATTCTGACTTCAACTTTATTTATTATTTTGTCTTGAGCATCTGATTTTTTCTTTGGTGCTGATGTGCTTTCATTTTCTATGTCTCACTTGCAGCAAGGTCAGGCGAGGGTGGAAGATATACATTTAGATATAAAAGAAAACATCTTAATATTAAAAAGGAATCATAAGTTTGATCCTTTCAATGTCATAAAATGCCCTTACATATTGTAGCCTAGTTGTCAGCAAGCAAGAGTGTATATTAAGATTCAAATAGGATTAAAACATTTTTTTAATCAAGATAAGACATATTGTCATAGCAACAATTGTGACAGCTTTGGGAAATAACGCTCGTCGTAGAAGTAACGAGATGACTGATCATGAAGGAATGTGAAGTCTGGCACATTTGTTACCCATGACAAGTCAAGATTTTATCAAGACTCCCCCTCTCTGAAAGAGATCAAGTCTCAGAAAGGTCAAAGTAACTAAGTAACCTAACTAGTTACTTTTTGGGGAGAAACATGTGAGTAACATAGTGTAATGGATTACTTCCAAAAGTAACTTTCACCAACACAGAGTGATTTCTTCCAATGTAAAAATTTATGTATTTTCAAAGGAAATAATTAGGCAAATACATTTTAAGATGTTTTTAAATAATATTGAAAATATTTCAATAAACTATATAAAAATGTCAAAAATTTTATTTATAGAACATACATTTGTGTAAATATATTTATGGCTAATTTAATATATATATATAATATATATATATATATGTTTGAAAGCACATTTCTGACCGTGTGGCACCTACACAGCAAAATATGGGAACCCAAAACAACTCTATGGGTGTTAATTTCAACACTTTGAAAGTGTCTCATGGGGTCCACTCAAAACAAAGTTAAATCAACACTTTCAAAAGGGTTGGCACATTGACACCGAAGTAAGGGTTAATTTTAACTCTGGGCAGAGTTAAAAAATGTAACTATATTTAACACCGCCTGGTGTAATATATTTATTTTATTCAACTCTCTTAAGTGTAAATATGGTAAAAAGGTCAAATAGACTGTAAATTATAAAATAAAAAACATTTTATTTGAAAACATTCACCACTTCAACAATTCATTCAGTTTTTAAAATGCAACAATGTCAAATATGCTTTAAATATTTTATTAGTACAGACAGTATCAACAAAATATGTATGACCAGTGCTCAAAAAGGCTGTTTCAGTCCTTTGGTCCAAACTTGATGTTTCATCAGAGCAATTTGAAAGTTTAATATATCGTCACTCATAGTTTTCTTCTGAACGCATAGTTTTCTTCTGAAATTACATTTTAAACAACTTGGCGTGCAAATCTTTCACTTCTGGTGTTTCCTTGGTCCTCCAGATCAAACACAGCAGTTTAAATTAAGGTATAAATGCTGTAAACTTATGTGAAAACAAACTGGAGCTAGGAAATCTCATCAAGCATGTCCTGTGAATGAAGTGCTTCCCAGCCACAGGATGACCTTTTTATCCATGACGATGTAGTAGCTGCTGATCGCTCGTCTGGTGGTTCTTGATGCACGGATATAGGGTGATGCTCATCTAAGAACTCTTCAAGACTCCAGCATGACTAAGAAAAATGTTTAAAAACAAATTGCAATCAAATTCTATGATATATTTAAAAGAACATTTAAAGTAAATAAAACATTCAAGAAATCTAAACTCACCTTTTGAAAATCTTCATGATGATCCACAACTTGACTCTCCCAGCTGGTTGAGGTGACAGGATATGGAAAAGTAGAAAAAACACATACATCACTGTTGGATCTCCAAAAACAATTAGGTTAACCACTATGACTAGAACTGGAAAAACAGGCAGCTGTCTGTCCAGAATCCTGAATTTAACACAACACTTGGAGCAAAATTTAGAGGAGCTTAAAATCTTTTATATCATTTTAGTGATGCTGACTTCCCCAAAATATTGGCCACAGTGTAAAAAATATTCATAAACTTACAGTTTTCTGTAAGCGTGTGCGCGTGTGTATGTGTGTGTGTGTGTGTGTGTGTGTGTGCATGCGTGTTTCTTTACCAGTTAGGCCCTTTCAAGTCCAGTATTGACGCCACCTTTCCTGGAGTCTAGCAGATGTTTCAGGTCCAAATATAATCTAAAATATTAGGATAAGCAGAAGAGGAAAAGTGCAAAGCACAAAGCAAAGAGCAAAACATTATTTAAGTAACAGTTCACCCACAATACAAAACTTATCACCTTCATGTCATTCATTATTCTTTAATGCTCTAATACCCTCTCAGCTTATTGTGAAACAAATACAGAACTTTATCAAACATACCTTCATTATTATCACCACATATGACCAAGAAGGTGTGCTTGGTCATTTCACCAACTCTGGAAATACACCATCTGTCTCTAATCAGCCAATCGTCACAGGGTCTTGTGTTATTGTATGGAAAACTGTAGCTGTTAAAAAAACAACAAAACATTAGTATCTAACACATATGCATAACCTTCAGATTAAAAAAGAGAGATGAACATCACAAAGTATGCCTCACACTTTTTCAGATATCTTTTGATTCAGATGTTGATTATTGATAATAAATCTACAAATCAAACCTGTATCATCATTAGGCTGCTCAAATATGAATCAGTTGATTAATTTTTACAGACAGGTGGCTGTTTACAACGCACTAAATTGTCTTTAAGTTTAAGTTTAGCCTATAGTTTTAAGCACAATATCATGCGGGAGAAAAAGCTTGACTAAGATGTTCCTGACTACAGAAATAGCCTAACTTACTAACGTCAAACATCCCGAGTTGGGAAAAGTCATTTTCGGGGGATACAGAGTTGATTTGCGGGAGGTAGCGGGAGAGATGAGTACCTGAAGAGCGGTGGGGTGAGTTGCGCGCGACGTACCTTAAGAACGGTGGGGGTGACTTGCGCGCGACGTACCTGAAGAGCTGGGAGGGATGCGGTGGAGAGGGGTGTGCAAAGTGTTTAATGACCAGGCGGGAGACGCGCGATTTCCGCGAGATTATCATTCATTTGCGGGCATCTACTTGGGCATCTGGGAATCTCTGTGCATTTGCGGGATAACGTTAACGTTAGTCCCGCAACTTCCGGAATACTTCTGTAACGTTAAATGTCTGAGTGCAAACGCGGTCATTTAAAGACATTAATGTTAACATTCCGACTTTAATGGTTGTCAAAACTTAATATAATTCAAGCGTAACTTACGTTATCACGCGAGTTTATGGACTAACGGTAAGTTATATGGACGGCCACGAATGAACCAGTTTAAAAGGGCCGCGGTGTTTAAAATAACCAAATTAACATACACGAATAACAAACAATCATATGTTTTAGTCAGGAAGCCTTTTACAAGTAAGCATATGTTCATTTACTCACCCGATATGTTTTAGAAACTCTCTAGAGCTTATGGAAACCGTCCTGTGTTGCTGTTAGCGTCCGGGCAGAGTAGGCTAGGTGGCTCGGAGTCCGGGGATTCCCTCGCTAGTTTGCTTCGAATTAAAGGAGAAGTGTCGATTTTATTTTACAGATGGGTAACAACGCACAAAATGGCATTAAGCGTGACAGAAATGTGTTGAACATGTACATTTGATGTTTTTATGCACTATGTATGCGTGGGCATATATAAAAAACATTCTTGGAAAAAAAGTCAATAATACTGCAGTTAAGCTAACGTTAGACAAGTTACACAAACGACCATGAATGAACCGCAGAAGTTTAAAATTGTCACTCCATTCTAAAGTTATTAACTTAACAATATGTTTACAACTGTATTTCCTTAAAGAAAGTCAGTAAAATACCAACATTTAGGTAGTTTGACTCACCAGTTGCTGTTCTGAACCTGGAAAATGGCGGCTGGAAAATTCATCAGTGACTGGGGCTGCATGAATTCCCGGATGTTGGAAATAACACCACCAAGTGTTGAAAAGATAACTCCTTGATTTCGCACTGAATAAAATCAATTCTAACTCTTATTATATTCATTTATCAAAATCTAACTCTTTAACGTCAACACTTTACTCTGAAATGCTTCAACACCGAGAATTTAACTCTGATGAATTTGCTGTGTAATCTCAATGTTGTTAATAAAGGTCAGTTTCCTAAAAAGACTGATCATATTAATGTATATTAGCTGATTTGATTTTTATGAATTGCTGAAAAGAGCTGAACATCTTGTTCTCTTAACGAAAAAAGTCGTTTTTTGAATTTGAATTGTTGATGGCCTGAGGTCAGTGGGCAAACTTTTACTTCAATAAGATAATAATTTAACACTTTCCCACCTAAAAAACTATAAAAATTTTATTTTCTCTCTCATTATTCTTAAAACCTCCATAAATACACGAGAGAAGAGAAAGGATAAAGCTGGGTGGTTTGTCTGTGTGCACTGCAGCCAATAAGCACTCCAGCGTGACTTAGGCATGGCCACCCATGTGACACAGTGCATGATGGGAGTGATTGCCCACACCATCTGGCAGGCACTTTTTTCCAGGGGTTTCAGTACAGCGTAACCGCTATTACGTCATCGGGTGGGCGTGGCCTATATGTGAATTTGCATAGGTCACGGATCATGCGCAGATTGTGAAAACAGCCGTTTGATTCAAATACCTGTACGTATTCGCAGGGGTTTTGTGTCCAATGCCTTTTATATGCAGTACAAAATAGCTGTCCTGATCAGGTGTTTCATGTGAAATCAGTGTATGTTATATTAAACAAATTAACTTAAGTTACCTCTCAGATTACATTAATACTGTTATAACTTAAGATACCTGTCCCGATCCCACGGCTTTTGTGTCAAATACTTTATATATCATAAACATTAACATCAGATACCTGTCCTGATCCCAGGGGTTTCATGTATGATCACTTTTATATTAGTTAACATCAGATAACTGTCCTGATCTCAGGGGTCTCATGTATGATCACTTTTATATACAGTAACATCAGATACCTGTCCTGATCCCAGGGGTTTCATGTATGATCACTTTTATATTAGTTAACATCAGATAACTGTCCTGATCTCAGGGGTTTCATGTATGATCACTTTTATATTATATACAGTAACATCAGATACCTGTCCTGATCTCAGGGGTTTCATGTATGATCACTTTTATATTATATACAGTAACATCAGATACCTGTCCTGATCTCAGGGGTTTCATGTATGATCACTTTTATATTATATACAGTAACATCAGATACCTGTCCTGATCTCAGGGGTTTCATGTATGATCACTTTTATATTATATACAGTAACATCAGATACCTGTCCTGATCTCAGGGGTTTCATGTATGATCACTTTTATATACAGTAACATCAGATACTGTACCTGTCCTGATCCCAGGTGTTTCATGTATGATCACTTTTATATTATATACAGTAACATCAGATACCTGTCCTGATCTCAGGGGTTTCATGTATGATCACTTTTATATTATATACAGTAACATCAGATACCTGTCCTGATCTCAGGGGTTTCATGTATGATCACTTTTATATTATATACAGTAACATCAGATACCTGTCCTGATCTCAGGGGTTTCATGTATGATCACTTTTATATACAGTAACATCAGATACTGTACCTGTCCTGATCCCAGGTGTTTCATGTATGATCACTTTTATATTATATACAGTAACATCAGATACCTGTCCTGATCTCAGGGGTTTCATGTATGATCACTTTTATATTAGTTAACATCAGATAACTGTCCTGATCTCAGGGGTCTCATGTATGATCACTTTTATATACAGTAACATCAGATACCTGTCCTGATCTCAGGGGTTTCATGTATGATCACTTTTATATATATATATTAACATCAGATACCTGTCCTGATCTCAGGTGTTTCATGTATGATCACTTTTATATACAGTAACATCAGATACCTGTCCTGATCTCAGGGGTTTCATGTATGATCACTTTTATATTATATACAGTAACATCAGATACCTGTCCTGATCTCAGGGGTTTCATGTATGATCACTTTTATATACAGTAACATCAGATACCTGTCCTGATCTCAGGGGTTTCATGTATGATCACTTTTATATACAGTAACATCAGATACCTGTCCTGATCCCAGGGGTTTCATGTATGATCACTTTTATATACAGTAACATCAGATACCTGTCCTGATCTCAGGGGTTTCATGTATGATCACTTTTATATTATATACAGTAACATCAGATACCTGTCCTGATCTCAGGGGTTTCATGTATGATCACTTTTATATTATATACAGTAACATCAGATACCTGTCCTGATCCCAGGGGTTTCATGTATGATCACTTTTATATTATATACATTAACATCAGATACCTGTCCTGATCCCAGGGGTTTCATGTATGATCACTTTTATATACATTAACATCAGATACCTGTCCTGATCTCAGGTGTTTCATGTATGATCACTTTTATATTATTTAACATCAGATACCTGTCCTGATCTCAGGGGTTTCATGTATGATCACTTTTATATACAGTAACATCAGATACCTGTCCTGATCTCAGGGGTTTCATGTATGATCACTTTTATATTATATACAGTAACATCAGATACCTGTCCTGATCTCAGGGGTTTCATGTATGATCACTTTTATATACAGTAACATCAGATACTGTACCTGTCCTGATCTCAGGGGTTTCATGTATGATCACTTTTATATTATATACAGTAACATCAGATACCTGTCCTGATCCCAGGGGTTACATGTATGATCACTTTTATATTAGTTAACATCAGATACCTGTCCTGATCTCAGGGGTTTCATGTATGATCACTTTTATATACATTAACATCAGATACCTGTCCTGATCCCAGGTGTTTCATGTATGATCACTTTTATATTAGTTAACATCAGATACCTGTCCTGATCTCAGTTGTTTTGTGTATGATGACTTTAAATAAAAATAGAAAATAAATATGAGTTATGTTAATTAACTAAGATTGAGAAAGAAAAATTATCCACGGTTTATTACAGAAAAATGTGGTATTTATTTGTTTAAACATGACTGAATACCATATTTTAAACTACAAAAACACGGTTAATCTTACCACAACCATTATTACTTGGTTTACGTTACCATGGAAGTACAAAAGCCCAGAGACAGTAAAACGGAGTAAAACGAGGTCATCTGTTTTTGCTTATGAAATCTTTAAAATATAACATTATGAAAACAAAAAAAAATAACCTGTATGATTGTTTTTTTCCTTCGTTATCCACCGCGGTAGGTTCTTTATCCATAATCATCCGGTTTGAAATGACCGCGCTAAAAAAGAACATGTACTGCGCATGATCGGTGACCTCTCAGTATTGTTTTTTTTTTCTTTAAGGGGGCGTTTCCCAAACGCCGACCAAGCCACGCCTATTTTACGTCGTGGTAATGAAACCCCTGGAATTTAGTGCATGCCCACACCATCTCACATGATACTCTCTCTCTCTCTCATCCACACACATTCGAGCAAAACCATGTCCATCTCACACGCAATAGAGAACTGTAACAATCTGCCAAAACCAGGATACGCTCTCAATCATTCAAACACATGCCAAACCAGCTTTTGCCTTCACACATACTTCAACAGATGGATCGAATGCAAGCCAAACCAAACTCTGAAACACACTTAATGTTGAAAACTGCTGATGCGTTTAAAATATTCTAAGTGTAGGAGCACTGAGGTTGAACTAAAGCACTAAGTCCACAGATTTGTTTAGTAATCACAAAAGTTTCATAAAGGTTTAATATGAGACAGATTGAGTCTCCAGGTGGAACTGTGCATATGCAGAACTCATCCAACCACAGTGGAGTGAACTTTGAAATTAACAAACATTAGATTTACCATTTAAAACAGCATGAATTAAAATGCTCCCTGTCCCATCCGGAACTTTACTGTGTTTCAGGAAAAAGTGATCTCTGTCCACATCATATAGCTTAAAAAACATACACGACCATTCAGACTCACTGGAAATACACATATTTCTGCTGGCATTTGTATTTGCTCTACAATAGAAGACCAACAGAAATAAAATAGAAGCACTACAAAACAAGTCATAGAGAGAGATTGTGTATAGCCATGCAGCCATTTCTAAAAGTCTAAAAGTGCTTCAGTCAGTCTATGCTGAAATAAAACACCAGTGTTTGCAAATGAAATGTGGTCGTTAGCGTTTTAAAGAGCAGTTTGGACACTAGGCATAACCGTAACAAGCCTTATACATTTTAAAACAAAAATGCACTAGTGTAAATGACACCTAGGCTCAGGAGAGGTATAAAACTGGGAAACTTATGTCATTTTTCAGGCAAGGAGAGAGGAATTGAGATGTGGATCTTGCAGCAATTTTGTATTTATTTAAGTACTCTGAAGTGTAAGAACTCAGGATAATGAGAAACTAAACAAGACACAGGTGAGCATAATCAGTAAGGAGCAAATCAGAAGATACTTACAAACTATGGCAACATTCAGATCACTTATGCATGTAACAGCCATAATTAACAGCCCTTCACAATGTTAAAGCTGCAGTCACACTGGACTTTTCTCCCCATAGACTTCTATTCATACACACATGAATGTGTCAGACCGGAAATGCAAGCTCGTGCGTCAAGTTTCGCAGTTCGCTGCATTGCAAAGTTTAAGTTTGGTGAACTCTGACCTGCGAAATCGCATCACTTGACTGTGTACTTGACTGTGTGAGACCAATCGAGGATCAAAACATGACCTCTCTGGACAGGAATTTAAAATATGGACCAATCGCTCGCTTTTTTAAATGTCTATTCATTTTGTTTAATCCCACCCCTTTTCACAGCACAGTACTACAGAATTTCACATGCACAAACTCTAGTATGACTGCAGCTTAATTTAGGGACTCCAGGTCAGATCTACACATGCAGTAATTAATTAATGCAATTTAATGCAAAAAAAAATGTGTTAAATCGATCCAACATGACTGTGAATAAATGCATATTTCAAAAGATTTATATTTTTTAATACTTTTATTTATGAAAAAAATGAAAATATCAAATTTACAAAAACACACTTGCTTTTAACAATACAGAATAAATGTTTCTTGAGCATGAAAGCAGCACATCGGAATAATTTCTCAGGGATAATCTGAAATAAGAATGAGAGTAATAGCTGCTCAGGTGGGCTATGTCATTGCAGGTCTATATTGCATTGTGAAAATATATTAAAATAGAAAACAATTATTTTAAATTGTAATAATTTTTCAAAGTAATACCATTGTACTTTGCATATTGTTGTAAGTAGTCTGGAAAACCATAAAAGCTTTTTTTTTTTAAGTTTCAAATATCTTTGAATGGTACTGTACAATTGAAAAAACCCAAGTCATAATTTTAAAATTCATCTGTGATCTGTTTATTGAGGATAGAACGCTTAACCAATCAAATTTATATATTCACAACAGACATATTTCATAAATGAATGTGTAAATATACAGTATAGATGCATACATATGTGTTAGAAAAAGAGAGACAGAGAGTTAGGTGTGTTCTCAGCACAGCTTCTGCGCTGTGTACGGCCTGTGCCAGATATTTTCAGTGGTGCATTAATACTGAGTTACACACAGCTTTAGGCAAAAGGGGGCCCATAGACATTGGGAAATTTAATTCCAACTTTGTAGGACAAAATTACCCGACTACTGAATGTTCGGTCATCTCCCTTTATTCGCCTCTGTGGCAAAGTGTCTTTTTACTTTAAATGAAGCAGCTAAAAGCAATTTCTGGGCCTTTCTTTGTTGTGCTGGAGCTCTCTGATGCTGTGTGTGAGTGTGTGTCAGCAATGCTCTATTAACCCTGCCCTCCAATATACAGTTGAAGTCAGAGTTATTAACCTCCTGAACTATTAGCCACCCTGTTTATTTTTCCCCCCAAGTTTAACTGACAGAATATATTTAAACACATTTCTAAACATAATAGTTTTAATAACTCATCTCTAATAACTGATTTACTTTATCTTTGTCATGATGACAGTAAATAATATTTGACTAGACATTTTTCAAGACACTTCTATACAGCTTAAAATGACATTTAAAGGCTCAACTAGGTTAATTAGGTTAACTAGGCAGGTTAGGGTAATTAGGCAAGTTATTGTATAATGATGGTTTGTTCAGTAGACTATTGAAAAAAAAAATAGATTAAAGAAGCTAATAATTTTGACCTTAAAATGGTTTTTGAAACATTGAAAACTGCTTTTATTCAAGCCGACATAAAACAAATAAGAATTTCTGCAGAAGAAAAAAAAATATTATCAGACATACTGTGAACATTTCCTTGCTCTGTTAAACATCATTGGGCAAATATTGAAAAAAGAAAAATTCATTTATCTTTTTGACACACAGTAGTCTGTTGGGGAAACTAGTGTGTGTTTAATCACTTTAAAACAAATGAATTAGTTGTGTTTTCATATTCATTCAATTATAATAGATCGTATTTGGGGGGTTCATATTTAAATGGTTTACTCATTTTAAATGTGTTTATGAAAATGAATTGATCATTTGAAAGCAGTTGTTTTGCGTTATGTTCTCCCCCTATTCAAATTTTACATTGAAGGATTTTTACAACATATTTGCCCACCGGCAACTATAGTTGCAGAATATTCAAATACAATTATCTTTAAAAAAAAAAAAAAAAACCTGGAGAAAATAGATGCAAAACGTGTTCATATAGGACATTATTAACAAGGCTACATGCATGAAACCATTTGTAATAATTTGGGCACAAATGGAATGAATGAATGAATGAATGAATGAAAATTAACTAAAATGATATAATTTTTAACAACCCCTTGGCATTTCTATGAAGTTAATATCGTGATGGTAGTCTTTAAAATACTTTGTGTGAAATAGATTTTTTTTTTTAATGTAGAGTTTTTCATTTATTCATTTTCTTTTCGGTTTAGTCCCTTTATTAATCTGGGGTTGCCACAGCGGAATGAACTACCAACTGCCCTTCCAGCCACAACCCATCAATGGCAAATATCCATACTTCCCTTTACACTTATACACTACGGACAATTTAGCTTTTCCAATTCACCTGTACCGCATGTCTTTGGACTGTGGGGGAAACCGGAGCACCCGGAGGAAACCCACGCGAACGTGGGGAGAACATGCAAACTCTCCACAGAAACTCCAAATCACCAAGTCGAGGCTCGAACTAGCGACATTCTTGCTGTGAGGCGATAGCACTACCTACTGCGCCACTGTGTCGCCCATGTAGAGTTCTTATAAATGTTTAATGAATAGTTTTACAGATTTTTTTTGAAAACAAATGAACTATATTGGTCTGGCCCTCTAAATCTGCCCCAGAGTCTAATGTGGCCTCATGGAAAAATGAATTGCCCACCCCTGTACTAAGGTGTAAAAATTAGACATTTACACACAAATCAACCACTAGTTTTAACACTCGATATTACTTCTATGCTCATTTATAATACATTTTTAGCTCAGCTGACACAGCATCAAAAGCACTGGATAGTTGGATATCATTGGCAGCAAAGGATATACTTATGCTGCCTCAAAATTATTATCTGCTATTTGAAAGCAGCCATAGTTGATTTTATATAAGCCATAGTTGAAGTCTTAATAATATTTCCAAATAACACATATTTTTTTAATCTGTGCTCCTCTTGTAGGTGGCCTCTAGCTCACATTCAGTAATGACACATAATCGCAGGTTCACTTCAAAGCTTCTCAATTCTCTAGGCGGCCCTTCCATTAAACACACAATATAAAGCCAATCATTATCCTGTGCCCTCACAACCTCAAATATCTCATTATATATATCAAAATGCTCCCTTTATTTTCTGGTTGTAAGATGTGCATGTATGTGTGTGTGGTTGGAGGAAGTATGTGAATGGTACAACGGTGCCAGCGTACCACCGCGAGCTGAATGCGCTCATTCTACTGACCGATCACTTTCAATAATGTCAGTCCCCATTCCAGCTCCCTTTGAGCCTGGCACTGAATCACATAATCAAAGCACTCAGTGGGAATAGAGGGTGCTGTACAATAGACGGACCATCCCACACAACCGACCCCCCTCTGGAACCAACCACCACAACAATCTACCAGCTTTGTGTGTACATTCCGATCTGCTGCCATCTAAACTAAAGCAACATTAGGAGACATGAACAAATATTGGCACTGGTAGCATGCCAACTAGAGCTGCACAAAACATTGTTCCAGCGTTTACATTTTAATATGCATGTCTGCAATAGTCACACTGCGAGACATGCCGTGTCGAGTCTGGATTATAGTTGACCAGGCACCACAGGTCATTTGTGGAGTCATTGCAAAAGTTTAACAGGGTGAAAGTTTATCATTTGCGTGTGTTTTTAAGGCCTGTGACTGTCTAAGGAGTTCAAGCAAGTTAAAATCAGGCTAGTTGCTAAAGGCGGATTCAACCTGCTTTGACTGAACTCTTGTAATTTCTAATTTACTTGATCATAATGATCTGAGTGATCTGTTAGGTTTGCATTCGGTGAGCATATCTGTAATGTATTGAGGTCCTAGGCCATTTAGTGATTTATAGACCAGTAATAATACTTTAAAATCTATTCTGAATGTTACTGGGAGCCAGTGTAAAGACCTGAGGACAGGTGTGATGTGCTCTGATTTTCTGGTTCTGGTCAGAATCTGCAGATGAGCTGCGACTGTCTGTTTTTTTGGGAAGGCCAGTGAGAAGTTCATTACAGTAATCCGCCCTGCTGGTGATAAAAACATGAACAAGTTTCTCTTAGTCCTCACTGGAAACAAAGCATCTAATTCTTGCAAAGTTTTTGAGATGATAGTGTGCTGATTTAGTTACTGTTTTGACTATTAAAATTCAGATCTGACTCTAGAATAACATCAAGATTCTTGACCATCATAAATTGCTCACTAGTGTTCATTTATGCAACTCATTCTGACATAATTACATCTGTCTTCAATGGCTGGAGTGATCAATATATCAAAGAAAATACAGAAATGATCAGAATTCATAATAGGGATAATACAGAAATGATAAAAGTAATGCACGAAACTGAAAACTCTAGATGCACTAAATCCACCAATGCACAGGTCCACTAGTACGAATAAAAATAAATAAATAAAATAAACATTGAAAGTCAATGCTTAATTTGTAAATTGCAAGGCCCCGGAACAGATCAAGGTAACAGATCTGGCATGTTGCCAGAGGAGGGAGAGGTGTCGGACGGAAGTGAAGAAAGGGCAGATGGTGTGGTGTGGGGGTGTCGTGGACAAAAAGTGAAGGAAAGTGAAGAGGGGGGGTCATGGATGAAAGTGAAGAGAGGGGGGCGGGTTGCGAAACGAAAGTTGAGAGAGTTAGGGAGTCACGGAAGAAAGTGAAGAGACATGTGAGGAGAGGGATCGGTAAAATGAGGTGTCAAATCAGATTTCAGAAGTGTTATTCCAGCACAAATTGATCCCTGCTGAGAGTAAAATTAAATTGAATTTTGACAGCAAACGAGTCGATGGCATTATTATCTTTGGCCTATTACAGCACAGTAGCACTAAGTATTCCACACAAAAATGTCTTGTTGGCACAGTATTTTAGCAATCTTTTCCAGTATAGATAAGTTTATGTGGAATATTAACAAAGTGGAAAATGTAGCTTTTTTGAACTCGCA